>NC_057800.1:87074763-87087993 GCF_018294505.1 Triticum aestivum
CCCTAGGAGATCCAATCTCCAAGGGGGCGGCGGCCAGGGGAGGAGTCCTCCCCCCCCCCCAAGGCACCTAGGAGATGCCTTCCCTCCTTGGGACTCTTCCTTAGGGTTCCCCCTTCACCCTAGGTGCATGGGCCATAAGGAAAGTGGCGCCCCAGCCCACTTTGGGCTGGATCCCTTCCCACTTCAGCCCATGGGACCCTCCGGGATAGGTGGCCCCACCCGGTGGGCCCCTGGGACCCTTCCGGTGGTCCCGGTACAATACCGATGACCCCGAAACTTGTCCCGATGGCCGAAATAGGACTTCCTATATATAAATCTTTACCTCCGGACCATTCTGGAACTCCTTGTGACGTCTGGGATCTCATCCGGGACTCCGAATAACATTCGGTAACCACATACAAGCTTCCTTTATAACCCTAGCGTCATCGAACCTTAAGTGTGTAGACCCTACGGGTTCGGGAGACATGCAGACATGACCGAGACGTTCTCCGGTCAATAACCAACAGCGGGATCTGGATATCCATGATGGCTCCCACATGTTCCACGATGATCTCATCGGATGAACCACGATGTCAAGGACTTAATCAATCCCGTATACAATTCCCTTTGTCTAGCGGTATTGTACTTGCCCGAGATTCGATCATCGGTATCCCTATACCTTGTTCAATCTCGTTACCGGCAAGTCTCTTTACTCGTTCCGTAACACATCATCCCGTGATCAACTCCTTGGTCACATTGCGCATATGATGATGTCCTACCGAGTGGGCCCAGAGATACCTCTCCGCTTACACGGAGTGACAAATCCCAGTCTCGATTCGTGCCAACCCAACAGACACTTTCGGAGATACCTGTAGTGCACCTTTATAGTCACCCAGTTACGTTGTGACGTTTGATACACCCAAAGCATTCCTACGGTATCCGGGAGTTGCAAAATCTCATGGTCTAAGGAAATGATACTTGACATTAGAAAAGCTTTAGCATACAAACTACACGATCTTTGTGCTAGGCTTAGGATTGGGTCTTGTCCATCACATCATTCTCCTAATGATGTGATCCCATTATCAACGACATCCAATGTCCATGGTTAGGAAACTGTAACCATCTATTGATCAACGAGCTAGTCAACTAGAGGCTTACTAGGGACATGGTGTTGTCTATGTAACCACACATGTATCTGAGTTTCCTATCAATACAATTATAGCATGGATAATAAACGATTATCATGAACAAGGAAATATAACAATAACCAATTTATTATTGCCTCTAGGGCATATTTCCAACAGTCTCCCACTTGCACTAGAGTCAATAATCTAGTTCACATCTCCATGTGATTAACACTCACAGGTCACATCGCCATGTGACTAACACCCAAGAGTTTACTAGAGTCAGTAGTTTACTTCACATCACTATGTGATTAACACTCAATGAGTTTTAGGTTTGATCATGTTGCTTGTGAGAGAGGTTTTAGTCAACGGGCCTGAACCTTTCAGATCCGTGTGTGCTTTACAAATGTCTATGTCATCTCCTAGATGTAGCTACCACGTTCCATCTGGAGCTATTCCAAATAACTGTTCTACTTGGAGCTATTCTAAATTGTTGCTCCATTATACGTATCCGACATCTCTACTCAGAGCTATCCGGATAGGTGTTAAGCTTGCATCGACGTAACCCTTTACGACGAACTCTTTTACCACCTCCATAATCGAGAAAATTCCTTAGTCCACTAATTACTAAGGATAACTTTGACCGCTGTCCTGTGATCCATTCTTGGATCACTCTTGTACCCCTTGACTGACTCATGGCAAGGCACACTTCAGGTGTGGTACACAGCATAGCATACTGTAGAGCCTACGTCTTAAGCATAGGGGACGACCTTCGTCTTTTCTCTCTATTCTGCCATGGTCGAGCTTTAAGTCTTAACTTCATACCTTATAACTCAGGCAAGAACTCCTTCTTTGACTGATCCATCTTGAACACCTTCAAGATCATGTCAAGGTATGTGCTCATTTGAAAGTACCATTACGCGTTTTGATCTATCCTTATAGATCTTGATGCTCAATGTTCAAGTAGCTTAAGCCAGGCTTTCCATTGAAAAACACTTTCCCAATAACCCTATATGCTTTCCAGAAATTCTACATCATTTCTGATCAACAATGTGTCAACAACATATACTCATCAGAAATTCTATAGTGCTCCCACTCACTTCTTTGGAAATACAAGTTTCTCATAAACTTTATATAAACCCAAAATCTTTGATCATCTCATCAAAGCGTACATTCCAACTCCGAGATGCTTACTCCAGTCCTCAGAAGGATTGCTTGAGCTTTGCATACTTATTAGCATCTTTCAGGATTGACAAAACCTTCCGGTTGTATCACATACAACCTTTCCTCAAGAAAAATCATCGAGGAAACAATGTTTTGACATCCTATCTGCAAGATTTCATAAATAACGCAGTAATCGCTAATATAATTCCAACAGACTCTTAGCATCGCTACGAGTGAGAAAGTCTCACCGTAGTCAACTCCTTGAACTTGTCGGAAAACATCTTAATGACAAGTCGAGCTTTCTTAATGGTGACATTTACCATCATTGTACGCCTTCCTTTTAAAATCCATCTGTACTCAACAGCCTTACGACCATCAAGTAGTTCTTCCAAAGTCTACACTTTGTTTTCATATATGGATCCTCTCTCGGATTATATGGCCTCGAGCCATTTATCGGAATCCGGGCCCACCATCGCTTCTCCATAGCTTGTAGGCTCATTGTTGTCTAGCAACATGACTTTCAAGACAGGATTACGTACCACTCTGAAGTAGTACGCATCCTTGTCATCCTACGAGGTTTGGGAGTGACTTGATCTGAAGTTTCATGATCACTATCATAAGCTTCCACTTCAATTGGTGTAGGTGCCACAGGAACAACTCTTTGTGCCCTGCTATACACTAGTTGAAGTAACGGTTCAATAACCTCATCAAGTCTCCACCATCCTCCCACTCAATTCCTTCGAGAGAAACTTTTCCTCGATAAAGGACCCGATTCTAGAAACAATCCCTTATTGCTTTCGGATCTGAGACAGGAGGTATACCCAACTGTTTTGGGTGTCCTATGAAGATGCATTTATCCGCTTTGGGTTCGAGCTTATCAGCCTGAAACTTTTTCATATAAGCGTCGCAGCCCCAAACTTTTAAGAAATGACAGCTTAGGTTTCTCTAAACCATAGTTCATACGGTGTCACCTCATCGGAATTACGTGGTGCCCCATTTAAAGTGAATGTGGTTGTCTCTAATGCCTAACCCATAAACTATCGTGGTAATTTGATAAGAGACATCATGGTATGCATCATATCTAATAGGGTGCAGTTATGATGTTTGGACACACCATCACACTATGGTGTTCCAGGCTGTATTAGTTGTGAAACAAATTTCCACAATGTCTTAATTCTGTGCCAAACTCATAATTCAGATATTCATCTCTATGATCATATCATAGATATTTTATCCTCTTGTCACGATGATCTTTCAACTTCACCCTGAAATTACTTGAACCTTTCAATAATTTAGACTCGTGATTCATCAAGTAAATATACTCAACATCTACTCAAATTATCTGTGAAGTAAAAACATAAGGATATCCACTACATTCCTCAGCACTCATTGGACTGCACACATCAAAATGTATTACTTCCAACAAGTTGCTTTCTAGTTCCATTTTACTGAAAAACGAGGCTTTCAGTCATCTTGCCCATGTGGTATGATTTGCATGTCTCAAGTGATTCAAAATCAAGCGAGTACAAAATGGTCCATTTGCATGGAGTTTCTTCATGCATATTTACCAATAGACATGGTTCGCATGTCCCAAACTTTTCAAAAACGAGTGAGCCCAAAGATCCATCAACATGGAGCTTCTTCATGCGTTTTATACCGATATGACTTACGTGGCAGTGCCACAAGTAGGTGGTACTATCATTACTATCTTTTGGCATGAACATGTGTATCACTACGATCGAGATTCAATAAACCATTCATTTTAGGTGTAAGACCATTGAAGGTATTATTCAAATAAACAGAGTAACCATTATTCTCCTTAAATGAATAATCGTATTGCGATAGACATAATCCAATCATGTCTATGCTCAACGCAAACACCAATCTCGATGGTAGAGGGAGCGTGTGATGCTTGATCATATCAACATTGAGAACACTTCCAACACATATCGTCAGCTCACCTTTAGCTAGTCTCCGTTTATTCCGTAGCTTTTATTTCGAGTTACTAACACTTAGCAACCGAACCGGTATCTAATACCCTGGTGCTACTAGGAGTACTAGTAAAGTACACATTAACATAATGTATATCCAATATACTTCTATCGACCTTGCCAGCCTTCTAATCTACCAAGTATCTAGGGTAATTCTGCTCCAGTGGTTGTTCCCTTTATTACAGAAGCACTTAGTCTCGAGTTTGGGTTCAACCTTGGGTTTCTTCACTAGAGCAGTAGCTGAATTGCCGTTTTATGAACTATCCCTTCGTGCCCTTGCCCTTCTTGAAACTAGTGGTTTCACCAACCATCAACAATTGATGCTCCTTCTTGATTTCTACTTTTGTGGTGTCAAACATCACGAACATCTCAAGGATCATCATACATGTCCCCGATATATTATAGTTCATCACGAAGCTCTAGCAGCTTGGTGGTAATGACTTCGGAGAAACATCACTATCTTATCTGGAAGATCAACTCCCACTTGATTCAAATGATTGTTGTACTCAGACAATCCGAGCACAAGCTCAACAATTGAGCTTTTCTCCTTAGTTTGCAGGTTAAGAAAATCGTCGGAGGCCTTATACCTCTTGACGTGGGCACGAGCCTGAAATTCCAATTTCAGCCCTCAAAACATCTCATATGTTTCGTGATGTTTCAAAAACGTTTTTGGTGCCTCAACTCTAAACCGTTTAACTGAACTATCACGTAGATATCAAAATGATATGTCAGATGTTCGCAACATCCACAGACAACGTTCGAGGTTCAGCACACTAAGCGGTGCATTAAGGACATCAGCCTTCTATGAAGCAATGAGGACAATCCTTAGTTTACGGACCTAGTCCACATAATTGCTACTATCAACTTTCAACTAATTTTTCTCTAGGAACATAACTAAACAGTAGAACTAAAGCGCGAGCTACGACATAATTTGTAAAATCCTTTTGACTATGTTCAGGATAATTAAGTTCATCTTATGAACTCCCACTTAGATAGACATCCCTCTACTCATCTAAGTGATTACATGATCCGAGTCAACTAGGCCGTGTCCGATCTGTGCGTGAGACGGACTAGTCAACGTCGGTGAACATCGTCATGTTGATCGTATCTTCTATACGACTCATGCTCGACCTTTTGGTCTTCTGTGTTCCGAGGCCATGTCTGTACATGCTAGGCTCGTCAAGTTAACCCTAAGTGTTTTTGCATGTGTAAAACTGTCTTACACCCGTTGTATGTGAACGTAAGGATCTATCACACCCGATTAACACGTGGTGCTTCGAAACGACGAACTTTAGCAACGGTGCACAGTTAGGGGAGAACACTTCTTGAAATTGTTGTAAGGGATCATCTTATTTACTACCGTCGTTCTAAGAAAATAAGATGTATAAACATGATAAACATCACATGCAATCAAATAATAGTGACATGATATGGCCAATATCATATGGCTCCTTTGATCTCCATCTTGGGGCTCCATGATCATCATTGTCACCGGCATGACACCATGACCTCCATCATCATGATCTCCATCATCGTGTCTTCTTGAAGTTGTCTCGTCATCGACATGCAAGTCATGATTCCCTTGACAAGAACATGATCAATCTCATACATCACATATATCATTCATCACATCCTTTTGGCCATATCACATCACATAGCATACCCTGCAAAAACAAGTTAGACGTCCTCTAATTGTTGTTTGCATGTTTTACGTGGCTGCTATGGGTTTCTAGCAAGAACGTTTCTTACCTACGCAAAACCACAACGTGATATGCCAATTGCTATTTACCCTTCATAAGGACCCTTTTCATCGAATCCGATCCGACTAAAGTAGGAGAGATAGGCACCCGCTAGCCACCTTATGCATCTAGTGCATGTCAGTCGGTGGAACCAGTCTCACGTAAGAGTACGTGTAAGGTCGGTCCGGGCCGCTTCATCCCACGATGCCGCTGAATCAAGATAAGACTAGTAACGGCAAGCATATTGAACAAAATCAATGCCCACAACTACTTTGTGTTCTACTCGTGCATAGAATCTACGCAATAGACCTAGCTCATGATGCCACTGTTGGGTAACGTAGCAGAAATTCAAAATTTTCCTACGTGTCACCAAGATCCATCTATGGAGAGACCAGCAACGAGGGGAAGGAGAGTGCATCTACATACCCTTGTAGATCGCTAAGCGGAAGCGTTCAAGAGAACGGGGTTGATGGAGTCGTACTCGTCGTGATCCAAATCACCGATGATCAAGTGCCGAACGCACGACACCTCCGCGTTCAACACACATACAGCCCGGTGACGTCTCCCACGCCTTGATCCAGCAAGGAGAGAGGGAGAGGTTGAGGAAGACTCCATCCAGCAGCAGCACAACGGCGTGGTGGTGATGGAGGAGCGTGGCAATCCTGCAGGGCTTCACCAAGCACCGCAGAAGAGGAGAAGAACTTGGGAGAGAGGGAGGGGCTGCACCAAAGGCAAAAGGTGTGTTTGAGAGGCCCTCCTACCCCACTATATATAGGGATCCCAAGGGGGGGGGGGTGCGCCAGCCCCTAGGAGATCCAATCTCCAAGGGGGCGGCGGCCAGGGGAGAAGTCCTCCCCCCCAAGGCACCTAGGAGGTGCCTTCCCTCCTTGGGACTCTTCCTTAGGGTTCCTCCTTCACCCTAGGCGCATGGGCCATAAGGGAAGTGGCGCCCCAGCCCACTTTGGGCTGGATACCTTCCCACTTCAGCCCATGGGACCCTCCGGGATAGGTGGCCCCACCCGGTGGGCCCCCGGGACCCTTTCGGTGGTCCCGGTACAATACCGATGACCCCGAAACTTGTCCCGATGGCCGAAATAGGACTTCCTATATATAAATATTTACCTCCGGACCATTCCGGAACTCCCCGTGACATCCGGGATCTCATCCAGGACTCCGAACAACATTCGGTAACCACATACAAGCTTCTTTTATAACCCTAGCGTCATCGAACCTTAAGTGTGTAGACCCTACGGGTTCGGGAGACATGCAGACATGACCGAGACGTTCTCCGGTCAATAACCAACAGCGGGATCTGGATACCCATGATGGCTCCCACATGTTCCACGATGATCTCATCGGATGAACCACGATGTCAAGGACTTAATCAATCCCGTATACTATTCCCTTTGTCTAGCGGTATTGTACTTGCCCGAGATTCGATCGTCGGTATCCCTATACCTTGTTCAATCTCGTTACCGACAAGTCTCTTTACTCGTTCCGTAACACATCATCCCGTGATCAACTCCTTGGTCACATTGCGCATATGATGATGTCCTACCGAGTGGGCCCAGAGATACCCCTCCGCTTACACGGAGTGACAAATCCCAGTCTCGATTCGTGCCAACCCAACAGACACTTTCAGAGATACCTATAGTGCACCTTTATAGTCACCCAGTTACGTTGTGAAGTTTGATAGACCCAAAGCATTCCTACGGTATCCGGGAGTTGCACAATCTCATGGTCTAAGGAAATGATACTTGACATTAGAAAAGCTTTAGCATATGAACTACACGATCTTTGTGCTAGGCTTAGGATTGGGTCTTGTCCATCACATCATTCTCCTAATGATGTGATCCCGTTATCAACGACATCCAATGTCCATGGTTAGGAAACTGTAACCATCTATTGATCAACGAGCTAGTCAACTAGAGGCTTACTAGGGACATGGTGTTGTCTATGTATCCACACATGTATCTGAGTTTCCTATCAATACAATTATAGCATGGATAATAAACGATTATCATGAAGAAGGAAATATAACAATAACCAATTTATTATTGCCTCTAGGGCATATTTCCAACATGAATATGATTGCCTGTTCATTTGTTACAAATTTAGAATGCATAGCATGTCTATAACCACATCATTGCTATATGTTCCTCTCATTTCCTAGATTTTTATGACCACACATGTTATTGTTAGAGTTGATATGAGAACAATTGGCATCTAATGATTGTTAGACTACATATTGTGAGCATAACATCATGATTTCTATATGTTACTCTCGTTTAAAAGATTTTTATAACAACGCATGTTATTGCTTAGAGTTGATATGAGAACAGTAGTAGTAAGTGCTATGGTAGAATATGAGTAGGCGTTGTCATAGCTGTTTTCCTCTCATTGTTACATGATGTTTGAACCATGACATATTGCTAGAATATGAAAGCCATTGGCTTATTTTTTAACTTGGGGTATGATTATGACCACGACATTGCAATTCACTGTCTATGATATGTGTCACTGTTATAATAATATTAATTCCACACATACTTTGAACATGATTGTTTATTTTTGTCCTTTTGGTCTCCAATTTGAATTGTTGCAGTAGATGCAAATGCGCTGGCCTTCATGATTCCAGAACCTGGAATCATACCAGCTGATGGGTGGTGGTTTATCGCTCGTTCAGCTGACGGCAGTCATTTGATGCTCATTCGCACGTACCAAATTGACCAAACCATTACATCAAACCACATGCAGTATAATGCATGGGGCATTCGTGACATTGATGGCTATGGCTGCTTCGTGTTCGAGAAAGATCCCAGCTCCATTGGGCCAGGCGTATTCAACTGGAGGCGGGTTTACAGCCTCAGCAACCACTCCTTATTCCTCGGGCTCAATTATCCGATCATACAACCAATCATCGATCATATCACCGGCAATGATTACTGTGCTATGCAACTTCCATTCGCGAGGGGGGGCTGTGTTTACACATCATACCATGGGTTTCATGAATCACCATATCTAGAGATTCGTTGACACAACTTGTTGCCAGATAATCTTCAGTGTGTGAAAGGCATCAAGCTTCCATGCGATGGATGGCTTTTGCAAACCCGACATGCGGCAATGTGGTTCATGCCAACAGAAAATATGCACAACTTGATTCGTGCTGATATCTAGACCGAGCCATGTGTTCTGCTGCTGTAGCACGACCCTCTTTTGTTGGATATTATGTACTGTTGTTAGTTTGAAGCACTCCTCTGGTTTGAAGGATAGATACCTTCCTGGGATCAAGTGCATCCTAACTCACTTGCGTAGGATGTACTGATAATGATGATGGAGATGCTGTGCAGAAGCCATATATATATCAGTTAGGCTTCAAGTGCGTACTTGTTAGTTAAACCTAGGTATAAATTGTGACACTAAATACGACTAGTAAGTAGTACAGTAGCAGTACTAGTATACGTCGGTCAAATTATTCATCATGTCCACACATTGAATTGACGTGACAACACGCTACGCGTGAGGTGACACAAGAATCCTGGCGGCGTGTTCGGGTATTCTGGACTTCAGATTTGGAGTACCACTTATCTGTCGAAATCTTTCATCATTCACTTAAAACAGTCGATTGATCATACATTGAGTACCATATAACTGGAATTACCGATGCAAGTCGAAGAAGGATTGGCCCGTGCTGCCGGCTGGCGTCAAGTTCGATCCCACGGATCAGGGGCTGATCGAGCACCTTGAGGCCAAAGTGAGTGCTGATAGCGCGAGATTTTAGTCTCTCATCGATTTGTTCATACCAACCATCGACAGCGAGCACGGCATATGTTACACCCAACCTAAGAAACTTCCAGGTAAGACACCGATCGGCCGTCTACTTGCACAAACATATTCCTTTGTTTATAGCTCTATTTTTCTTTTTAGACGCAGACCTGGTGAAGCAATTACAATTTGACAGTTAATAAAAAGTGAAACAAGTGATTGCAACATGCCAAAGATGTTATGAAAATGCCAAATAGGTACACTAAAACCTGTATTCCACAATACTACTGGTATCACACTGAGTGGCCTAAGGAAGCATTTCTTCCAGCGCAATTCCAGGGCGTTCAAAAGGGGCGCGTGGACGCGTTGCAAGATACAGTCGGAGTGCAGCATGCACGCGATGTGGCACAAGACTGGCAATACCTTGCCGGTGATGGTCAACGGCCGGCAGACGGGCAGCAAAAAAGGTTCTGGTGCTGCACACCAACAAGAACTTCGACCAGCAGAGGACCAACTGGGTGATGCACCAGTACCACCTCGGGGACCTGGAGCAAGAGAACGAGCGGGAGCAGGTCCTCTGCAAGATTTTCTACTAGACGAACACTAGGGCCAGGAGTAAAAAGATTATAAGTTAGTTTGGTATTGGTAGTTGTACTACCTTGTCGTCCGCAAGTTGGTATTGTTGTTAACGATCTTTTGGTATGAACTTGCATTTTCTTCCAACCATCATGCCGAGGGTTGACGTGGACATAAAGCTGAATCATTACTTTCAAAACGAATATTCAGGCACCTGATTTTTATTTAATGGGTAGGATAAGCACCCGCCGTTTGACTTCCCAGTTCTCCAATTTTTTCGAAACAAGTGCATGCACTTATTATCACGATAAAAAAACAATATTGTGGGGACCCCGACTCGCAAGTCGTGATCACCGAATGCACGTGTACAGTGATCCCAGAGATCAATGCTCACTGAACACACAGAAGCTGAATAACAAGAGTCTTACATCCATACATACCGTCTTACACAAATAGTGACCAACGTGGTCAAGTCTTACATCGATAAAGCCTTAAGGGCTGAACATCAAATGAAACATAGCAGCGGAAATCGTCGTCGATAAGTAGAACCCATGCCATCTGCCTTAACCCTACAGGCATTCTGACTGGGAACGTCCTAGTTCGCATGATCGTCTCCAAAGAACTCTTCTTCGAACTCCGGTTCTCCCATGCCTGGTCAATTAAATAACCAGTGGCAAGCCAATGAGTACTTTGAATGTACTCGCAAGCAACCCATGATTTGGTTCAAGGTACAGTAATGCATGACATAGGTAAAGTTTTGCATAAAGCTAGTTTTGAGTGCAGGACATGTTCAACATCCTATAAAGCATGCATCAAGAGAATTCAAGTAACCATAAGATCTGGTCACAGATATCAACATAAATAGAAAGGGGCACCAACCCATTTATCATAAACAGAGAGGGCACCAACCCATCTCAATCGTGTCAAGTCCTCAGACTTGATCCAAGACAACACCATCATCTCACACACACCGGGTTTGAAAACAAGTGGACGTAGCCCAAGAGCGGTTACCCAACTGTCCTTGACCGTGGACACGGCTATTCGAATAGTTTTACACTCTGCAGAGGTTGCACACTTTACCCACTAGATCCGGGGAACTTCCGTGTCATCCACGACCCGCGGTACCTCAAGTACCCGGGGTAAGCACCCGATCACTACCTTTCCCTAGACGATACTAACATGGAGTCCACTCGATTGGTAGTAACCCCCGTGCCGAACATTTCACATCATAAAGTTGTGGAGCCCCGCTCCCATTTTCATCACATACCACAAGCACGGGGTACCAACGGTGTGTCCGGTGCCCTGTGAAAACAGTCATGGCCGCCCTACCTGGCACGACCCCGTCCCAAGAGAGAGCACCAACTCTCCCCCGTCACTAGTAATGCGGGCTCCAAGCTAGTATCGGTCTAGGTACTCAATAATGCCCTTTCCCATATAAGGGTAGAGTGGTCGCGCATGTAAGGTTGGAATAACGGTCGCAACTCCGACCAATCCGTTCTGAAAACAACACACACCTTCCTTGGCACACCACTTCGTCATCAAGTGGTCACCCATCTCATCATCTCCCTCGGGCATAGGTGGCACCCGACGGGGTTTTCGAAAAGACTTTTGAACTCACATTGCCTCCTTCACCATGCACAAACCCACCCCATTTGCGTAGCATCTACATTTGCATCCTATCTACTCCCACCGGCATAACCCTCATAAGAAGGTAGGGCCATGCACACTGCAAGTATCAACGAGGAAGTAATCGTGGTAACCAACCCACGTGGTTCACCATCTCATCATGATTCCGATGCATCGATAATAAAGAGCTAAAAATGACATGCATATAAAGGGGTATCATAGTCATGGTCAAAGGGCTGCTTGCCTTGGTTGGCTTGATCTTCAAAGTCTTCAGGCTCTGCTCCTCCTTCTTCCTCAGCTACCTCGTCAAACACGGGATCTAACGTCGCAAGAAAACAACGGGAAAATAAGACAATAATAAAAACAGAAAAGTCAAAGTGCTCACAAAATGTCAACTTATTTTTGTAAAATACTAAGAGGAAGGCTAGGAAGGGGACAACTTTTGGTTTTGGTTTTGGAGCAGCAAAATAGGAGTTATGGATTTTCAAAGGCCTATTTAAATGCTAAAAACCACATTTAAATATTTACAGAGAATAAAAGGTGGTTGGATTTGAATGAAAGTTGCACCATTAAATAGGTTGCAATATTCCAGGAATTTAGAAATTGGAATCAATGCATTTGGATTAATATTCTGTCCTGTGGAATTTTTGGAAATAATACAGAAAAGGAAAAAGAGAAACGGCGTTGTGCCACTGGGCCAGAGAGGCCACAGCAGCAGCAGGCCCAGGGGGGGGGGAAACCCAGCCCACGCGGCCGCCACATCGAAGGCGTAAAGGCTGAATACGCCTTCAGCCGACGGCGGATTGGTGCACGCGCGCGCGCACGTTTTAAACCTGACGGGTGGATCCCACCCGTCAGGGCGTGTGGCTGACGGGCCGGCCCCACGGTGGCCATCGTCTACCTCCGGCCAGAGGCGACGGCGAGCTCGCCGGCGGCGATACAGGGCACGGGAAGGGGCGCGGAGGCTACCGTTGGACTCAGGAGCGAGTCGCGGTTCTGGTGGTGGTGGAGACGGTCGCCGGGGGGGCCTGCTTCGCCGGCGACGAGGTCCCGCGGCGGAGGTGCTTCGGGCGCCGGTGGTTCCGGCCGTTTCCGGCTGCAAAACGAGGGGGAAAGAGAGGGGAAAGCATCAGTGAGGCGAGGGGAGTCCAGTTCGAGAGAGAAAAGGAGCGGAGGAGGCCTGTACCCGCAGATCGACGGCGACCCGAGGCGGCGGAGCTCGAGCTCGATCTCGAGCTCGGGCGGCTCTGGAGAGAAGTGGGTGGT
>NC_057800.1:87088003-87101441 GCF_018294505.1 Triticum aestivum
TCGTCTACCTCCGGCCAGAGGCGACGGCGAGCTCGCCGGCGGCGATACAGGGCACGGGAAGGGGCGCGGAGGCTACCGTTGGACTCAGGAGCGAGTCGCGGTTCTGGTGGTGGTGGAGACGGTCGCCGGGGTGGCCTGCTTCGCCGGCGACGAGGTCCCGCGGCGGAGGTGCTTCGGGCGCCGGTGGTTCCGGCCGTTTCCGGCTGCAAAACGAGGGGGAAAGAGAGGGGAAAGCATCAGTGAGGCGAGGGGAGTCCAGTTCGAGAGAGAAAAGGAGCGGAGGAGGCCTGTACCCGCAGATCGACGGCGACCCGAGGCGGCGGAGCTCGAGCTCGATCTCGAGCTCGGGCGGCTCTGGAGAGAAGTGGGTGGTTCCAGGGGTGGATTGGGTGTGTGGAGGGGTGACAGGGAGGAAGAGAAGGGCTCGGGAGCGCCTTATATAGGCTGGCCGCGGTTCACCGTGGGCGTGGCCTACGGGCGCCCGCGGGATCGGCTCTGGAAGCCGTTGGAGAGAGGTTGGAGCTGTCCACGGCGCTCGTGGGGATGGAGTAGGGCGCCAGGGAGGAGGAGAGAGAGCGGGGGAGTGTTCTGGCGCCCGCGCGTGTGAGGCCGGCCATTGGCCGAGCCGGACGGCGTCGGGCACGCGCTGCAGGAGGGGAGAGAGAGGGAGAGACAATGGGGACGGCACGGCGGCGTGTCACAGACGTCAAGACACATCAACTGGCGCGATGGGAAGGCACGAGGCGGTCGGGAGGCGCGGTGTCAACGGTCGGCGCTCTGGCAGGCACTCCAGAGCGCGACTTTGGCCGGCATCCGCGGGTTTTCCGCGTCGCGCGCGCGTCCTTTTCTGTCTGGAGGCTACAGTGGAAGGGGGCAAAACCTGGAAAGAGCCTGGGATGCTCTGGGGTGCAGAGGGGAGAGAGAGAGGCTGGGAGAGAGAAGGGAAGCTGTTGTCCAGAGAGGACAAACGTGATTCCCTCCTTCCTCCACATTGCTTCCTCGGGTAGAAAAGTGTCTAAGTGACAGAGGGGAGTGAGGAGGGGTTGTGGCAAAAAGATGAACTCAAGGAGATTAGTGAAAGTGGCAAAAATAGGCTTTTTAGTATTTTGCCAGAAGGTGTTTGATGGAGTTTTGGGTAAGCTAATGACTCCCACTGGCCAAGATACTCCAAGGGGTGAAATGTCACATATATTTAGGGCCTTCCACCCATTTTGAGCTTATTTGGACAAAGTTGCCAATGCAACTTTTGCAAACCTAGAAATGGGCAGAAATGGATTTGTGTAGATCCAGTGGAGTAAATCATTTCTCCTTGATGTGCCACTTGGTGTGGTAGCCTTATTTGGTCACATGATCAGGCTCACCAAAGTTGGGGTCCTGGAGAAAAAGTTGGTAGTGCAAAGTAGTTCAAACTTGATTCTGGTCAGAGAGGGTTTTGAGGCACTTTGACCAAGACTTCCTATTCTCCAACCTGTGCCATTTGGTCCAGATGCATCATTAGACCAATGAAGCATGTCCACCAAGTTTGAGCACATTTGGACATACTTGGCAATGTAAAGTTGATCAAACTTCAGAATGGACAGAGATAGTTTTGAGGGGTTTTGATGGTGTTATCTTGTTCTCCAAGCCATGAGACTTGGCAAGATCATCTAATATGTCATATGTGACATGATGGAATTTTCCTAGAATTTTTGGAGAATATTTCCTTTGTAAATATTTCAAAAGCTTGAAATATCCAGAAAGGGTTTTAGAGGGATTTGACCAATATTTTGAACATGACCAGGTGTTGAAACTCTTATATATGGACAATATATGTCCTATGAGTTTCCCTAAATTTTGTCAAATATTTTTGAAACAGTAAAGTAATTTTTTTCCTATTAAAGACCATTTCTGGCCTTAAGAAAAAGCCTTTAAATAAAATAGAACAGTAACTTTTAAAATTATATTTTTGTGGTTCCTGGGCATCCTATATCTAATAGGAGTCTAATATATTTTTGGAAAGATTTTTACTGCCCTTAATCAAGTACTTGTAGTGCAAACCTCAATTCAGGGGTTTTTGGAAAACTAATTTTAGAAAATACTTTCTGGCCAAATTATTTTTGTAAGAAAACTCCATATAACACTATTCACATGGCATGGTCATTGGTCAGGAGCTTGGGGTAAGGAGGTGGAATATAGAGGGCAGAGTAGTTGACTTCAAGAAGCACTTGAAAGAAACACAGAGAGAAAACCAACTCCAAATAAAAGCCAAAAAAAAATGCAAAAAGTTTTTGTTGGTCCAAATTTTCATGCTTTAATAATGAAAATGAAATGTTACAAAATGCACGGTGTGACAAATATCCATGCTGCATCCCAGTTATCAGTCCGTACTTGCAGAATTCTCTCGTTTATTGAGCACGTATATTGTTTTTTTCAGGTCGAGCAAGTTTCAACTGGGCTGTAGATTACCCAGGGTTGTTTTGTTTTTAACAGGCCCAGCCCATGACGACAACGGGCACAAAGATCCAGCAGGTATCTACTGGCCTCTGGCCTGCTAGCGTTAGTTATATTTTGTCTTACAACATCCGCATGCAGTTTTTTTTACTGAATCAAACACACAGCCCAGTTCTATTTTCCTCTTGAAACGCATGTCCTACTTCCGTTTTCTAATCTCTACTTATAGTTTTACTAGTTCATATACATGTATCATTATATTGAAAACACATAAAATTCCCTTTTCATATTTACATCCTTATTTTTGTTGTTTTTTCCCACCCAGCGCTGATTTTTTTACCACTGGTTTTCTCTTAAACCAACTAAATTGTCCCACGTCTTATTTGATTACAAAAACAAAACGATTTTTTTGGCAAATCAATAAGTTCTTAAAAATGTTTATCATTTCGGGATTACAACAGTTCGGACTCCACCGAAGTATGCAAAATAAGGTTGGACTTTTTGACCGTGGTCCTGGGCAGAAAATGGGCTGTAATAAATTACTTAAGAATTAGCAAATGGGCTGCAAATTATAAAAAATAGCAAATGGGCTTTATATTGTCTGCCACATATTTGGAGGCTGACTAGTGGGCCTACTAAGTTCATGCATACACAATGTTTCTCAAAAAAGAAACTTAGTCAACAATCGACTCTACCAGCGTCAGACCGTTAGATGTCAATCTAACGGCAATCGTGCTTCTTCAGTCTCTGATCTTCCTGCCCTAGCTGCCCAGACCAGCGCCGTCGGAACCGCCTACTCCCGCCTCCCGTGGCCGACAGTGCTGCCAGGAAGGCCTCACGGCCCCATCATACATGCATCCCTGGCCTGTCTATCCCTCTACTCACCCACACCTCCTATTATTTTCTGGCGACGGCAGCCGAACCAGTCAACCCTCGTACTCTCCACCGCATGGGCAGCCACTGTCATGTCTTCCCCGGCTCCGTGTCGTTCCCTTCGTAGGCCTCGCCGTCGTCCACCGCCCTGGTGCTCTCGGCGTGGCGTGGTCAACAATGTCCATCCAACGGCCGTAGTGCTTCTTCAACCTCTGGTCTTCTTGCCCCAGCCGCCCAAAGCAGTGCCGGTCGTGTCGCATTCTCCTGCCTCCCATGGCCGGCTGTGCTGCCGCGGATGCCTCACCGTCCCCATACTACTCCCACCGCTGGCGAGGCCATCCCTCCACTCACCCATTCCCCCTGTTATTCTGCGGCGACGACAGCCTCACACCGCAGCCGAACCAGTGAACCCTCGTACTCCTCTCCGCGTGGGCATCCACTGCAGCGTCTTCCCCGGCTCTGCGTCGTCCCCTTCCTAGGCCTCCCCGCCGTCCACCGCCGTGGTGCTCTCGGCGCGGCGTGGTCAATGTGGTCAACGACCGGCTTCTATCAGAAGAGTACTGTACGTGGAGAGGCTGACAACTGGGTCCACGACAGCCGCAAGGAAGTGCCTCCTTATTACGCACAAAATAATTATTCCTCCACCTGACAGCAGGGACCCACCGGACGGGCCACCAGTAGTTCAAAGAAAAAACATTCCCCCTGACTGCTGGGACCCACCGGACGGACCACTGTATTTCGCGAAAAAAACGTCCCCCCCCCCCGCTGTGAGCTCGGACCCACCGGAAGTGCCTCCTTATTATGCATAGAAAAATGAATACTCCCCCTGCTAGCTGGGACCCAATCTGGTGGGAGGCTGACTTGTGAGCCTACTAAGTTGACGAGGATGGAGGGCTTTGTCAACTTAGTCAATATGAACGATTCTAGCTCCAGTGACCATACGATGTCCATTCAACGGCCGTAGTGCTTCTTCAACCTTTGGTCTTCTTGCTCCAGCCGCCCAAAGCTGCGCCGGTCGTGCCGCGTGCTCCTGCCTCTCGTGGCCGGTTGTGATGCCGCGGAGGCCTCACCGCCCCTACTACTCCCACCACTGGCCCATGCTATCCCTCTACTCACCCGCACCCCTTGTTATTCTGCGGCGATGGCAACCTCATGCCGCAGCCGAACCAGTGAACCCTCGTACTCCTCTCCGCGTGGGCATCCACTGCCACGTCTTCCCCGGCTCCACGTCATCCCCTTCCTAGGCCTCTCCGTCGTCCACCGCCTTGGTTCTCTCGGCGTGGCGTGGTCAATGTGGTCAACGACCGACTTCCATCGGAAGAGTACTGTACGTGGAGAGGCTGACAGCTGGGTCCACGGCCACAGCCCAGTTTTTTTGTGATTTTCCAAGTAAGTCGCTTTGTCAGGCCTGTTGGGCTGCAAATCATTCAAGACGAGGAGAGCTTCATTCGGCTGGCCGAGAAAATGGCCCATCAGTAATGAGAAATGGGCTGTACATTTTTAAAACACATCAAACCGGCAATTAGTTTAAAATATCTTTATTTTTTCATTTTGAGATTTTAAATTACATTAATTTTTATGCGTGGAGAATTTGTTGGATTTTATATTGATATACATTTATTTCTAAAATCAGTTTGAATGTGAGTCGAAATTTCGGGATTAAAAACAGTTCGGACCGCACCGAAATATGCAAAATTTCGTTAATTTTTTAACCGTGGCCATAATATGGGCTGTAATGCTAACAAAAAGAATATGGGCTCCAAAAAAACCTTAAGAATTAGCAAATGCGCTGTAAATTATTAGAAATAATGGCAGATGGGATGTATGCTGTTTTCCACAGATTTGAGGCTTTCCTAAAAAAAGGTTGACGCACAAGCAGTGACTGTTGGATGTCCATCGAACGGCCGTCGTGCTTCTTCAATCTCTGCTCTTCCTGCTCCAGGCGCTCAAACAAGCGGCGGCGGGACTGCCTGCTCCCTCCTCCCCGCGGTCGGCTGTGCTGCCGCGCAGGCCTCACCGCCCCACCGTACTTCCATCGCTGGCCTAGCCATCCCTCTACTCACCCACACCTGCTGTTATTCTCCGGCGACGGCAGACGAACCAGTAAACCCTCGTACAGTCGTACTCCCCTCCGCGTGGGAAACAACTGCCGAGTCTTCCCTGCCTCCGTGTTGTTCCCTTCCTAGGCCCCGCCGTCGTCCACCGCCCTGGTGCTCTCGGTGCGGCCTGGTCAACGTGGTCAACGACCGACATGCATCTGAAGTGAACTGTACGTGGAGAGGCTGACAGCTGGGTCCACGGCCACACGCAAGGAAATGTCTCCTTATTACGTGCAAAATAATGATTCCTCCACCTGACATCAGGGACCCACCGAAAGGGCCTCTGTATTTCGCGAAGAAAACGTTACCGTCGCTGACAGCTCGGACCCACCGACTATATCTTCGCACGCAAGGAAGTGCCTCCTTATTACGCTAAAAAATGAATACCCCCTGCTAGCTGGGACCCACCTTGGTGGCAGGCTGACTTGTGGGCCTACTAAGTTGACAAGGACGGAGGGCTTTGTCAACTTAGTCAATATGCACGATTCTAGCTCCAGTGATCGTACGATGTCCATTCAACGGCCGTAGTGCTTCTTCAACCTCTGGTCTTCTTGCTCCAGCCGCCCAAACCAGCGCCGGTCGTGCCTCATGCTCCTGCCTCCCATGGCCGGCTGCGATGCGGCGGAGGCCTCACCGTCCCCTACTATTCCCACCACTAGCCAGGACATCCCTCTACTCACCCACACCCCATGTTATTTTGCGGCGACGGCAGCCTCACACCACAGCGAACCAGTGAACCCTCGTACTCCTCTACGCGTGGGCATCCACTACCGCGTCGTCCCCTTCCTAAGCCTCGCCATCGTCCACCGCCATGGTGCTCTCGGCGCGGCGTGGTCCACGTTGTCAAGGAACGGCTTCCATCGGACGTGGACTGTACGTGGAGAGGCTGACAGCTGGGTCCACGGCCACAGCAAGGAAGTGCCTCCTTATTACGTGCAAAATAATTATTCCTCCACCTGACAGCGGGGACCCACCAGACGGGCCACCGTATTTCGCCCCCTGACTGCTGGGACCCACCAGCTACATCTTCGCACGCAAGGAAGTGGTTGACAGTCGGGACCCACCTGGTCGAAGCGTACGTAGTGTTGTAATTTTGGTCGCGAACGTGTACGTACATATATACTGGTCGATGTAGAGGCGCGCAGGTTTCATACTAGAGGCGTGCACGTAGTATGTACATGTACGTACAGCGGCCAGGGTGCAAGAAAGAAAATACGGCCACGTATGTGTACATACGGGCGGGGTCTCAAACGCCTACTCGCGCATACATACGGCCAGGGCTCGTGTACATGGCTGGGTCGGAATGGAGAAACAACGTCGTCGTCGTGTTCATGTGGAGGAAACGGAATGCGTCGTGTTCATGGGGAGGCAACGGAACACGTGGGAGCCAACCGGCTGGGTCAGAATGGAATGCGTGGTCGTGTTCATCGGGAGGGCTTGGACGGAACAGGCGATGGAAACGAGGCCTGGCGTACCGCAAAACGGAGGAAACGGCCTTGTGTTCGACCGGCCATGTTCGAAATGGGATCCTGTTCGTCAGGAGGGGTCTAGCGTACCGCAAAATGGAGGAAACGGACCTTCTACGGTCGAAACGGGGGTCCTGTTGATCGGGAGGGGTGTGGTGTACTGCAAAACGGAGGAAACAGACTTGTGTTGGAGCGCTACGGTCGAAACGGGGGTCCTGTTCATCGGGAGGGGTGTGGCGTACCACAAAACGGGACTCCACGGGATACTGTTCATCTCCACCGTCGACCTCCTCCAGCCTCCATGGGCTCCTGTTCATCCAGCCTCCACGGCCTCCTGTTCATCCTGCCTCCACCGCGCGCTACTCAACCGGCTACTCTTCAACCACCCCTCCACCATCTACTGTTCATCCAGCCCTCCACATCACGGGGTCCTGTTCAACCACCCCTCCACGGGCACCCCTCCACCGTCTACTGTTCATCCAGCCCTCCACACCACGAGGTCCTATTCAACCACCCCTCCACCGTCTACTATACATCCAGCCCTCCACACCATGGGGTCCTGTTCATCCACCCCGCCACGGGCACCCCTCCACTGTCTATTGTTCATCCAGCCCTCTACCACACCACGGGGTCCTGTTCATCCAGAGGCAACGCCACCGCTCATTGTTCATCCAAACCCCCCCGGCAACGCTCACTGTTCATCCCATCGATTGGCTTCAGTTAGCAGCAGTAGCGAAGGAATCGCTCGATTGGGTTCAGTTAACAGCCATCGATCGATCGCTCGGGTTCAGTAACACGTAGCCTGCAATGCAATCGCTCGAGTTCAGTTAGAGCCCAACGCCTCGCTCAGGTTCAGTTAGAGCCAACGCCCCGCACACACGCGCATACGTGTACGAGAGAAACGCACATCGCTCGGCCCCCGACCTCCCACCGTAACCAGGAACTCCACGAAATTTTCCTCCCCCTCACTTCTACCACGGTTTTTTCCATCATGGACGGCCCAAAGAATGTCATGCAGCTGCGTCTCTGGCCCGCCCAGGACGAAAAGCCCATTTTCTGTCATGATTTTTTGTCATAGAAGTAGGAGCCCACCACATCTATGATGATACCGGGTTTTGTCACAATTATCATCATAGATGTGTCATATGTATGACAGAAAAAAATGTCACGGATGTGTCTTTTTTGTCATAGAAGTAGGAGCCCACCACATCTATGATGATACTCGGTGGACTGGTATGTACAGCCGCTCGCACTCCCGCAGTGGCGAGCCACGTCTAGCCGGTAGAGGAGGAAGCGGGCGGGAAGAACTAGCGTCAGAGCTGAACCTCCCCTTCCCCTTCCCGCTGAAGAAGCCCATGGCTGATGGCTGGCTAGCTAGGATTTTCTGCTCGCCGGTGAGGGAGCAAGCATGGACAGATGTGGACGGGGAAGGAGGAAGTGGATGAGGCCGGCCCCGCCGCACGCTTCCATTAAAAAGGACGGGCACATGGCCCTTCCGCACTGTCAGGCGGGCACGAGATAGGTGGGAGCGTTTAATACGACCGTGTGTGGCCGTTGGCCGGCAGACATGTGAGGCCGCGATGGACACCGAGGGGGCACGCCCCCCGTTCACTTCGTGTCCGCGCCAACACTTTTCAGACCCAAACGCATTTTAGATTTGGGTTCGCGCATTGGTCTTCCGTTATTGTTCGCGGCGATCCAAACAAACATGAGCGAATAAAATGGGTCGTCCAAGTTGGAGTTGCTCTTACCTCAACGCCATATCCACTATTCCTTCACCATAATCCCAAAAAACTGAAGAATGAATTGCGGCAGTCCATCACCTGAAAGCTGAGCAGTCGTGTCTTAAATATAAAGGCGGCAACTCCGACGCAATTCATTCTTCAGTTTTTTGGGATTATGATAAAGGAGGCCAGATTCGTGCATTCGTGTTGGCCTCTAGCCTTGCAGCTGATTCATGCTAACTGTTTTTTTAAAGAAGGTTGTACCCTTGGCCTCTGCATTTAAATGATGCATGTAGTCATTCTATTAATTATTGACAAAGATCTTACAAAATAATACATCAATAAGAATAAAGCCACCATCTTGGTAACGTCTGTCACCACTCCTATCACCTTCATGAAGGGGTGCCAAATGTCCGAGCCTAATACCAAATAGACATCGCACCAAAGACTAATAACATCTAAAGATGGATGCCCCATCCAAGCAACTACTTGGACTGGGTCACACACCGGTCCAGTGCATTCCCAGTGAGCCCCACATGCGCACACAGCAAGGTCCGTCTCCTCCATCTTGAATCGATCCATCCTTGTAGCAGAACTGATGCATCGACCTTGCCAGGACCCTCTGCCATCGACGCCACCACAACACCAGACAATTTCGTCCTCCTGCGCGATCCGTCGCCACACATCAAACGTCGTGTCTCCACTGCATCATGCCGCCAAGATACGCCACTATCAATGTGTAAGATGAAACACCGCTCCACCGAGTCCGACAAGGCTGCTGAAGACCAAACACCGTAGAAGGAGGACTCTGAGGTGGAGCACATAGGCGGTGAAGCGCCAACACACCACCACCAGACGAACTCCGACCATGCCACCAATGGCCGCCAAGCAACCAAAGCATCACATCCACCCCAAGTCCCCAAACACACTACGAACGACACCCCCAAGAGGTGACTACTCCCAGAGCACCATTATCGCTTGATTCGGCAAGGATTTGGGCTTTCACCCGGCATACGAGCTGGGGGAAGGAAGAGGGGAAGGAGGCAACCTGGATGGCGCCTAGAAGAAGGGTACGACGCCCTGGAGCGTCGCCGCCATCGTGGCTAGCAGTGTCGGCCTCGGATTTCTCCGGAGCCACCTCCCACCTCCAAAGTAGTCCAACTCCGTCGACCAAAGGCCGCCCAAGGGAGGACCATCGAAGGCAGCCCTGGTTGAAGCAGACGGAAGCCTCCAGATCTAGATCGGGCGCCACCGAGCCGCCCGCATAAGAGCCATCACCTGCTGCTACCTCGCCTCCCCCGCGGTCGAGGAAGAACGACAAGCACCAATGAGCACCAGACGACGCAGGCCCGACGTCGATCCACCAGCCGAGGCCGCCGCCATGGATCCAGAGCCCCCCGAGGAAGAGCTGCCAAATCCTCGCCGCCACCTTTCCTTCACCGGCGGCCCTGCGGCGAGCCGGCAACTACCTCCGATGGCGACGAGGGAGAGGAGATGTGGGGGAGAGGGGCCGACAGCAGGCGAGGGTTGCGCCGCCCGAGTCACCGCTGTGGGAGCGATGCGGGTCTGGAGCAGCAAAAGTTGAACCTCCAATTGTGCCACTTGAGAGCATCTCCAACAGCGGCGCCAAAAGACGCGCGCGCGGTAAACTTTCACTTTAGCACACGCGGGACGTTTTGGCGCGCTCCAGCGACGGCAGGAAACTAGCGCACACGGGAAACGATTGCGTGCGCACGGGAAAAGGCGGCAGCGCGCGCACTAGATTTGGCGCACCGCTTCGAGCGCGCCTATAAATTGCCGCGCTCGCCACCCGGCCTCCACACTGCCACCCGCGCTCTCCTCGCTACTCTGCCGCCGCTTGCTCGCCGCTTCGTCGCCCCCGCTAGCACCGCGCCGCCATGGACCGTCTGGCTACCGCGGCGTCCGCAGCGCCCCGCCGGCACCTACTATGCCGAGATCCGGTCCGGCGACGTCCGGCTCGGCCTCTGCACGTTCAGGACTGCGCACGAGGCCGCCCGCGCGTACGACGCAGCGCCTAGAGAGGCCGCCAGCGCAGATGAACTTCCACGACGTCTTCACGCATGAGCAGGACTAGAACGTCGCTCCTCCGCCTCGTCTTATCATGGACCAGGACCGTGCGGAGCACCGTCGCTGGCAGCGCCGCCTCCTCGTCGTCGAGGAGGACGAGCGAGCCATGGTGGAGTGGCGCCGGCGCCACCCGAAGGACGTCGCGGCGGAGCACGCCTTTTGAGCGGAAAGGACGGCAAAGCGCCGCGCGGAGCGGTTGGAGAGGCGTCGGCGGAAGACCCTGGCGATATCACAGTGCGATATCGTTGAGGCGGGTGGGGTGTCGATCTTTGAGGATAATGATCCTCATTGGGAGGACATCTGGATCGATATCTCGGACAACACCAGTCCGGATGAGGACGAGGACGACTCGGAGTAGGGTGTAGTTACACGATAGTTCATAGTTGCACCGTAGTATGTAGTTGCACTGTAGTTTTATCTATCTATCTATGTTATCGATCTATGCTATGAACTATGTAAAATATCTATGTATCGTTTTTATTATTTATGAAATATGTATCATTTTTGTTTAAAAAAATGTACGCAATGTTTCGTGCAATAGCGCGCCTGCTGGAGCTACACGCGCACGCTAAATTTTAGCACGGCTGATGGAGCCAGCGCTGCCCGTTGCGTTTTTCCAGACGATGGACACGCTGCAAAGTACTTTTTAGCGCCGCGCGTTGTGCGGCTATTGGAGATGCTCTATTTTACAGTGTTGCCATCAAAGAGTTACGGTGCTGAATCCCCGCCTTCGATCTCGCACGTAAAGTCCATGCTAAAGAACTAGCAGTGAGCAGCCACCGGACCGTCGTCTGGTGCTACCATTGATTACCCTTAATGTTTTTTTACTAACGATGTTGCTCTTCCTCTTATTTTGGATGTATTCATACGCCTATCCAGTATATAAGCTTTTGGCGGTAATCAGTTCAGGTTTAGCACATCCGCATATATGATCTACACTGCGAATAAAATATTCTGGGCAGCTTCCGTCCATGCAGGCTCTCTTACAAGTCATTGGCATGCCATTGCGTTCCTGCCCTCCGTCTGTTTCAATTTTTTTTCAGCTGGTAATTTCTTTCTCTGGAATTTCCAGTTGATACTTGAGCAAGAAGAGCTAGCTTATGTGTCTTTTCTAAGAACCTAGACGAGTTAGAGCAAAAGCAGCTAGCTTCACACTGTATCTTATCTGAAGCACCTATGCAATGGAAATTTTCATTTTGCATTTCTGCAAATATCTAACTAACATTTTTGCATTTTTGTTTCATATAGTCGCAATGAAGAGATTTCGTATCAAAACTGTCGCCCTTCAATGAATTAGCTAAATTACCACTTCTTAACAGCTAATTATATGTAATATACACGTTTTTATTGTCAGTACTATGTACATTATACACACAATACTGCTTCGTACCTTGCCTTTTGATATAAAGTTGCATATGGAAAAATGAAGATTAGATGAAGAACTGCCCCCCACCCCCGCGTCGTCTCCTCTGAGGCGACTCGGGGGCTAACCCTAGCCGCCGCCAGCGCTTCCCCTCCTCCTCACCTCCCCCTTCGCCGCCGCTAGAGGTGAGCTCCGCGCGCGGGCGCGCAACACCAATGAAGGCGTGATGTCTTCCAGTTGCCGGCGACGGTGCCTGGGTGGTTGGTCTGTTGCTGCTTGCGGGTCTATTTCTGCCGTGTCTCTGTTTGACAGCTTGTGCACCATGGTTCTAGGTTCTCGAAACCATTCTGCCGGCCACCGGTGCGGCACCCATCGAGCCTGGGTGAAGGGTAGTGGTCCTTTGCGGCGGCAGAAACATACCATGTTTGGCGCCTGTCTGGTCCTCCAGATACAGTTAGCGACACGATGCAAGCGCGATGTGCCCCCTACCTTGGGGTGCCTTGGTCATCCCCAAGCTTAGGCTCTTGCCACTCCTTATTCCATAGTCCATCAAATCTTTACCCAAAACTTGAAAACTTCACAACACAAAACTCAAGAGAAAACTCATGAGATCTGTTAGTATAAAAAATAAATCACCACTTAAGGTATTGTTGTGAACTCATTCTTTATTTATATTGATGTAATATCTACTGTATTCCAACTTTTCCATGGTTCATACTTGTAACACCCCGGATGTAACTTTCCTTATTTGTAACTCCAACTCTTGCCATTTCCGGCTATGTATATGATATTTCCTTCATGGTTGGGTTTTTGTCTTCCGTTTTGCATTTTGTTCATGTCATGCATTTCATCTCATGTCATCATGTGCATCTCATTTGCATTCCTGTTCTTCTCATGCATCCGATCATTTTCCCCGTTGTCCGTTTCGCAATCCGACACTCCCACATGCACCCGTTGCACCCCTCTAATCTCATTTCATGAGCAGGAGAAAAATGTTCTCGGAATGGGTCGAGATTTTTCGAGTGGCCTTGGTACATCACTGGTAGGCCGCCTGTCAAATTTTGCTCCATTTGGAGGTCGTTTGATACCCCAACGGTTAACTGGGTAACCGTAAAAGCCCCTCTCTTGTTGCATCCCAGCACCCCTCCAAAACAGCCCACTAGCCGATCTAAACCCCCTCCATGCTCTCCGTCGTTGGATCACGATCTTGTGGGCAAAAACCGCACCTCATTTGGACTCTCCTAGCTCCGCATACCTATAAATATGCCCCTCTTCCCTGAAATCACGGATGAAACCCTAGCCTCGCTCCTCCTGTGCCGCCGGACATTTCCGAACTCACCGTACAAAACCACCGCTGCCGCCCCACGCCAATTCACGCCGGACACGTGGCCTTCG
>NC_057800.1:87101897-87347691 GCF_018294505.1 Triticum aestivum
GGGCCCGCCCGGCCCGATCCGCAGTGCCGCCACCCGCGGGACGCCTCGCGCCCGAGCCGCGGCTCCGCTCGCCGGTGACACGCTCCGCCGCCCCTTGCTGCCCGATCCACCACCGTGCCGCCCACCGCCTCGCCGCTGACCCCGCCGAGCACCACCGCCGACCCCACCGAGCATCTCTGGTGCCCCGCCACCCGAATCCGGTGAGCCCTCGCCGGAGCGCCCTCCCCGACCTTCTCCGGCCACTCTCCGGTGAACCTCGACGAGATCCGCTGCCATCTCGAAGAATGCGCCCGGGTCAACCCTAGATCCAGAGGTAAATTTCTTCTAAGTCCTCGAAATCCCTAACATTTTGTGCCCTACTTAGACATGCCATATCTCCGTGATCGTAGCTCCGTTTTGCGTGCATGATATATAAAATGTTCCCCTTGTGATGCTCTTCATGTTAGTGCCATTTGCATGCATGTTACTGTCCATATTGATGCCCTAATCTCTGTTGCAAAAGTTCTATCTGATGTGGTCTGCTGGAATTTAACAAAACTTGATGATTTGTCATTTTCGTTGCATTTTGTGTGTGCATCCTATGAGCATTACGTCTATATGGTTTTGGAGCATCTCCATGCCATCTTTATAGGGGTGCAAGTCTTGTATTTTTTTTGAGCTATGTGGTGACTAGCACAAGCATGCAAAATAGGCTATGTGATGTTGCTGTTTTCAGGCACTTGAATATTTTGCTGTCTTTTCATGTTACATTTTGATGCTATGTAAACTTGTTGCTACGAGTAGATCCATGCATATTTTGAGGTAGTTCTGTAAGAGTGTTTTCTAGATGTGGTTTAGCTCTATCCAGTTATGCCTCTAGTTGCAATTATGGAGTACTCTAGTTTGTCATTATCATGATCTATTTTTGCTGAATATTGCTCATGGCAGATTGTTAGCATGATGGTCAGTTTTGCCATGTGTGTTGCTAATGATACATGTACCCTATGAACTTTAGCTTGCCATGCTTACCTTCTTGAACATGTCTACTTACTGTTGGTTACCTTGTGATGCCATTAAATGATTTGTGGTGAGTGGCATGAGCTTGCAAAGTTGCTATCATGAATCTCTTTCTGCCATGCTTTGTTTTTCTTCCAAGTCTGAAACTGATAATATAACTTGACATGTTTGCATGGGTGCCACCATATTTTCCATGCATCCTTGGTTAAAGATCAGTAAGGAAGTTTTGTTCTATGCGTTTAGTACTAGCATTCCATGTCTTTTTTTGCCATGATATGATCCTGTAGCATGTTGTTTTCTAGCTCTAAACATTGCTATATGATGCTGTTTTTACATGTTTAGTATTTTCACCAAGTCTGTGAATCTGTTATCATTTGCACTTTTGCCATGTCATTTTGAGCTTGTTCTATTGAGTTCTAGCAGGAGCTTAGTGTTCACGATTTGTAGAACTTCACCTATACTTTATGGTCCTGTGCTTTGTTGCCATGCTGGAGTGCTGTAGTATAGTTTCTTTTTGCATTCTAAGTGCTATGATGTTGTTAATCACGGATTTGCATCATTCTTGTGTTGCTTGTCATTTGTAAACCGTGCATCCATTTCCGGAGATCCTTATATCGATTTCGACCAAAATCACCTCATCTTTCCAGCGGAATACTTGGTTTGCCAAGTTGATGCATTGATCATCCTTTTCCTTCCGGAGTACCCGTATGCATTGCACATCACATCTTGCATTCCATGCCATGTCTTGCATCATGTTGCTTGTGCATTGCACCGTGATTGATTGTTGTTCCGTTGCTTGTGTTCTTGCTTTGTGTAGAGCTGGGAGACGAGTTCGTGAACGAGGAACCTGTTGAGTACGTTTATGAGGAGCAAGCTTTCGACAACTCTGAGAACTTTGCAGGCAAGATGACCATTACCCTCGATATCACTTCTATCTTTGCTTGCTAGTTGGTCAGTCTATCGCTATGTCGCGCTACCTACCACTTGTTACATCATGCCTCCCATATTTCCATGTCAAGCCTCTAACCCACCTTCCTAGAAAACCGTTGTTTGGCTAAGTTACCGCTTTTGCTCAGCCCTTCTTATAGCGTTGCTAGTTGTAGGTGCCTTGCAGGTTGTTCCATGTTGGAACATGGATATGTTGGGATATCACTATATCTCTTATTTAATTAATGCATAAATATACCTGGAAAAGGGTGGAAGGCTTGGCCTTTTGCTCGGTGTTTTGTTCCACTGTTGCCGCCTTAGTTTCCTTCATACCGGTGTTATGTTCCTTGATTTTGCGTTTCTTACGCGGTTGGGGTTATGGGACCCCCTTGACAGTTCGCTTTGAATAAAACTCCTCCAGCAAGGCCCAACCTTGGTTTTACCATTTGCCATAACAACTAAAAAACTTGCATAGGGACTTTCCGGACCCTGTGGACTTAATCAACCCTAGGGCCAGTGCTCCACATGAGTGTTGGTCCAAACTAGAACACCGTGCGGGGCCACCCCTTGGTAACTTGTGGTATTTGGTATATACCTGTATGCTTCGCTCATCCGGTGTACCCTGAGAACGAGACCACACACCTCTTATCAGGCTAGGTCGGTGCATCGGGAGGTCTTGCTGGACTTGTTTTACCATTGTCGAAATGTCTTGTAACTGGGATTCCGAGTCTGATCGGGTTGTTCTGGTAGAAGGAATATCCTTTGTTGATCGTGAGAGCTTGTGATGGGCTAAGTTGGAACACCCCTGCAGGGTATAAACTTTCGAGAGCCATGCCCGTGGTTATGTGGAAGATGGGAATTTGCTAATATCCGGTTGTATAGAACTTGACACTTGACTTAAATTAAAGACACCAACCGTGTGTGTAACCGTGATGGTCTCTTTCTGATGAGGTTTGGGAAGTGAACATGGTGGGGTTATGTTTCAAAGTAAGTAGTTTCAGGATCACTTCTTGATCACTTCTAGTTTAACGACCGTTGCATAGCTTCTCATCTTACTTTTATATATGCGTATGTTGGCCACCAAAATTTGCTTAGCACTTGCTGCAACTCGACCTCATTACCTTATCCTACCCATAAGCTTAAATAGTCTTGATCTCGCGGGTTTTGCGATTGCTGAGTCCTCGTGACTCACAGATACTACCAAAACAGTTGCAGGTGCTGATGATACTAGTGCAGGTGATGCTACCGAACTCAAGTGGGAGTTCGACGAGGACCTTGGTCGTTACTATGTGTCGTTTCCTGATGATCAGTAGTGGTGCCCAGTTGGGACGATCGGGGATCTAGCAGTTGGGTTTATCTTCTTTTTCATTTGGTTGTCCGTAGTCAGACTATGAGTGTATTCTAATGATGTATGACTTATTTGAATATTGTGTGTCGTGGCGAGTGTAAGCCAACTCTATTTATCCCTTTCCTGTTCATTACATGGGATCTTGTGAAGATTACCCTTCTTGCGACAAAACCATAATGCGGTTATGCCTCTAAGTCGTGCCTCGACCATGGATTTCGAGTTGCTCGACTAGTCGCGACTAGTCGACGACTAGTCTATGAGTCGCAAAAATATGGTCGACTCAGCTTAGTGTCGACTCGCGACTCTGAGTCGCGACTAGTCACAACGCAGGCTCGACTTCTTCCGAGTCGCTGCCCCAGAGCGACTCGCATGAGTCGCGACTCAAAAACCATGGCCTCGACACGTGGGACATATAGCCGCATCGTGGGTGTTACAAGTTGGTAATCAGAGCCATCCCCGACTTAGGAGCCCACTGCTTGATTGAATCGCTGACGTTGTTGAATCTAGAACAAAAATGTTTTGAGTCTTAGGATTATATATATCGGATAGTAGGATTCTTTTTACTCCTCTACCCCTTTGTCGCTCTGGTGAGGTCTCCTGACGTAGATGTTTTGACTTTTCTCTCCTCAAATTTCAAGAATTGTTTTTAGGATCATGCAGGTATCTTGGAATCGTTCTGATATTCTTGTGATGAGAACGTTGTTCTTGGTGCCTCCTAACATCTTGGGGTTGTGGCAGTGTCCCAGGGAGTTGAGCTCCGAGGTGTTGTCATCACAATTTTATCGTTGCAGTTCTAGAATACCTGAGTTCACAATTTTATCGTCATCACAATTTTCCATGCAATGCGTTACCAAGCAAACTATCTTCTTTCAGGGCTGGATAAAGAAAGCGGAACTAATTATGTGTTCGGCCCCCCTTCCCGAAGCCTTAGCGGATCCCGTATTAACAAGGATGCTGGCCCCGGCACCATACCAGATGTCTGCGATGGAGGACAAGACGGGGAGCGGGACGACCAAAGAGGGCTTCCATTCCGAAGATATTTTAGACGTCGTGTCCGGGGAGATGAAAATCCCATCGGCCGAAGGCAAAAGTACAGGGGAAGCCAACATTCGTCCCCCCTATGGTAAGAAAAGGGTCGTCTCCGAAGATTGGGAAGAAAAGGCTCCCAAACGAGGCAAGATGCCCCTGTCGGGCAACTCGGGCTTGAAGGATGACATTATCGCGCAATCCTCCAGCGAGGCCAAGCCTAAATCGTAAGAAAACAAGGGCGTTTTACACATACCCTGTTCCTCCCCTGTGACTAGGGTAACATCTAAAATGTATGTTTTTTCCAGCTCGGCGCACAATCTTTCTCAACAATCATCTTCCTCAGGAGATCTTCTCCCAGAGATGATGGAAAGCGACACGCCTTCACCAGTCTCCTCACCCAATAAGACGGATGACCTCGAGGTGTCGTCCCGGAGGGTCTCTCCTGATCCACAAGTGATGCGAGGGGTGACGAAAACACGGACTGAAGATGATACTTCGGTAGCCCAGGGTCCGGGGACCAACAATGAAGGCCCCAGACTGTCCGACTCTCAGTCGAAGAAAACTCTAGGAGCAAACGAATGGATCCCTTTGAAGGGAGGCCATTCTGCTACGGCTGCCTCCGGAGACCCAGAAACGCCGGATATATTGACGAACATGCTACGACAGGCGTCCGTCTCCGAAGACCATCGTACCTTGATGGGCACGGTGGTAAGAAAGGTCATGTCCGCGAAAAGCGGATTGAATGAAGCCCTCACGAGCCTGCTAAGAGGTTTCGAGGTTTGTGCTGTATTGCTTTCAATTGTGTTTTATTCACATAATACTCCTATGTATAGATAGTAGCCCCTGAGACTCTGATATGCTCTCCAAGGGAGGCAATCATTGGATCAAAAATACTTATCTAGGAAATAATATGACTACTTGGACCACAGGCTATTACTTCCCCTGCAACTGCCTGATCCGCGGAGGTTGCAGATCTGAAGCGGAAGATTGATGAGGCGGATGATGACATCACGCTGATCAATAGGCTTCTTGACGAGGCGCAAGGTATGTTTTTCGGCCAGCCAGTATATTTATGCATGATAACTTGAACATGAAGCTGGAATTGTATAGTGAGGCATGCGTAACTACAGATGGTGCTGCTACAGTGGAGGCCCTTCGGGCTGAGCTGGTCCTTGCCAAGGAAAAAACCCGGATGAGTAATCTGGCTGCCCATAAGGCGGCTGAAGAGTTAAAAGCCGAACAGGCTATTCGGCGACAGTGTGAGGAAAGAATTATGTCGGGTGGTTGGTGCGACATATGCCAATGGATGGCTTATCATTGTGGGAGCCAATAAAACATCGCTGGTGCCTGGAAACGGGATAAGGCGAAGACATGCATGCCGGTGAATCTTATCTAGCTTCAGGGCTCTCCGTGGAGATAACACCCCTAATGCTGCTCTGCGGGGTCTCCGCATGATCAGTAGCTCGGTGGGTTGCTACAGAATGCTCCTTGAGCTATTCGGTGAAAGGATGAGGGAGGGTCAAGCTAGCCCGCTCCTCTTCCCCTTGTGGTGTCCAAAATCTATCCAAAGAGTGATCTCCCTCTGCAGGGGAACCATGGGGGTTTATATAGGCCTACCCCCCAGGGGTACTATCGTAATCTGGCTGGGCGTGGGCCCCAGTCGTCTGTGTCTACGCCCGCCGGCTTCTCCGCCGACTGGTGGGGCCCGCCGACTGCCGACCCTTTGGCCGACAGGCCGGCCCCACCGCTCGGGGGTCTTGTCAGGGGCTGGTTACTGTTACCTTGCCCCTGGTGACGATGGCTTTGTCGTGGTAAGCATGGCTACAGTGCTGCCGTGAGGTGGCTCATCATTGTAGCCTTACCTTCTCTTGCCTCCTTAATGAAGCACCTCCTCGGAGGGAGAGAGTTGGCCGGCTGTTGGAAGCCGGCCATGCCCTTGCCCGACTGTGGGAAGCCGGGCTGCCCTCGGGATCTCCCTGACCGAGGGGGCCCGCCACCCACGGGTCATACTGACCCCTCGCCGTGGGTGACGTCACGGTCATCGTGGTAACAGTGCTGCGCCGGACGGGGACGGCTGCCCCGTACGGTGCACTGTGGCCATGCGTGCGCCGGGATTCGGGGGTGGCAGGCTTTACTGTAGCCACGCCCCGTCTTGTCATCGTTATGTGGGTGCGGACTCTGAGGGCGAGATCTTAGCCGCCTGCTAAGAGGCCGGCTCCAGGGAGTCGACCCTTTTATGGCCGGCTTCTAGAAGTCGGCCTTCTCGTGGTCTTGTTTCTCAAGGATTTCAGGGCTTGGTTGCCCTTGCGCAGCCGGCTTGAGAGGTAGCCGGCTGGGGGAAGACGGCCCCATGTCTTGGAAGCTTGGAGGTTTGTTCGGCATGTAATTTTTCTGAAGTACCAGGGGAAGCCGGCTAGGCTACCCGTGGTCATTTACTCCGACAGTAGTCCCCAAAGCTGGTTGGGCTCCGAGGCAGAAAAAAGTCGAGGAGCCTAGTCAGCTTCCTATCTTGAGGAGCCGGGAACCAGAAACCGGTTTCGACTAGGCACGCCGTCTCCTAGAGATCAAGAAGTTTGAAGGTGGGTGCCAGTCGGCGCGCGAGTCCGGCTGTGAACTGACCGCTCGTCGTCTACGCGCCACGTGGCATCCTCCGGCTGGAGGGGCCTGCCAGCCCGCGCGCGTGACGGGACGCCGCCGCAGTCTGGGGCCCGCCACTACAGGGCCTCGGCCCATGCGCGGATCTTCTGCGGCCTGGATGGACCGCGCGCACCCTAGCGGCGGTTTCCCCATGCCGTAATGGCGCAATAATCGCGGGGCGTGGGGGGAGTGGGTGCAGTTAATCCCACGCCCCCCACGTCCTGCCTCCTCAGCTTCGCCGCACGAGACTATAAGTAGGGGTGGAGGAGGGGAGCGCCAAAACGCTCACGCGCTCTCCCTCGCTCCGCCCCCTCCTTCTTCCTCCTCTCATCGCGACAGCCACCTGTCACCACTCGGCCTTCCTGCCAATCTTCTTGGCTCGCCGCTGCTTCGTCACAGCTGGGTCGTGCGCCCTCCTTTCGTCGTACCTTCCTCGCTGTCGCACCGTCCCCATGGCGTTGTCAAGCTCCTAGGACGGCTCCAACGTCCATGAGGACCACGTCGACTTCCTCCGTCGGACGCGGCGATGGCCGGGTGCGGATGTCGTACGGGTCCGCCTCGCGCTAGAGAGGGAGATCTCGCCGGCGCCAGAAGAGGATGAGTGGGTGATCTTCCACTCGCACTGCCTGCGCGGCTTCGGCCTGCCGGCGAGCGGGTTCCTCCGCTCGTTCCTTGAATTTTGTCATCTCCAGCCGCATCACCTTACTCCCAACGCAGTGATGCTGCTGTCAGCCTTCGTGACCCTGTGCGAGGGTTTTCTCGGCGTCCTCCCCACACTTGAACTGTGGGGAGAGTTTTTTCAGTGCAAGCTCGGCACCGTCGTCGCGGGCGTGCCCGCCCCATGTGGTGCCTTCATCGCCATGCAGGCGAGCAACAACAACCCGTTTCCGCTCATCCCGCTGATCCAATCAGTGAAGCTCTGGCAGAAGTCCTACTTCTACGTGAAGAGTATTGCTTCGCAAGGCGACTTCGTCAACCTGCCAGCTAACATAGCCGGCCCGCCGGCTGGGAGGCAGCCTTCATGGTCCTTCCGGTCTAGGTCGCTATCTTCGGGCGGGTCCGCCTTGGTTGCCTGGCTCCGTGTGATGATCCAGTCGGAGGGTCTGTTCGGGGCCGACCTGGTGGCCGCCTTCGTGTAGCGCCGAGTGCTCCCGCTCCAGGGCCGACCTCATATGATCTGCCAGATGAGTGGCGCTTCGACCCGTGCTGGCTAAGCACCAAGGAGATGCCTCACGCCTAGGTGTGTTACATGGTGAACTACATTTCCAACTGCAAGCTCACCGAGGAGTGGCAGTATGGCAAGGTGTCGTACTATCGCGCCAATGCTCCGCAGGTGGTAAGTTTCTCTTCCTCTTTGCTCGTTGCCAAGTTCATGGTGGCTGACTCCTGACCAGCCGGCCTTTCATTGGCAGAACCCCATGCTTCCGCCAGCAGCCGGGGCCGGAGGGGTGGAACGCCAGTTCCTCCCCGACCGTACGATGGATGATGTAGACGACCCAGAGCTGGGGCGGCCGCCATGGAGGACGACGTCGCGGGGGAAGGCAGCGAAGCAGGCGGGTCCGGGCTCGGGGCCGGCTTCGAAGACTGGCCAGATGACGACGAGGCCGAAGTCATCGCGCGCCGCCGACCAACGCCCGAGCACCATGATGCGTTCCCATCCGCCGGGCCGACTGCCCAGGGCGGCGCGCAGAAACGCCGGGCCACATCGACCCACTTCGGCAGTCGGCCGAAGAAGCCCAAGAGTACCGCGGCGGCGACCAAGCGGGAAGAGGCGGCCGCGAAGGCAGGAGGTCTCAGCGTAAGTGTCGCTGTTCTTATGCCTTTCTTTTTTCTTCTTCTTCGGTTGATGTTTTTCCAAATCCTTTTTTCTCAATTTATCAAACAAGGCCCCTCTTTCCCTTGGGCGAGTCCCGGCCGCCTCCATAGTCGGAGCCGTAGGAGGGTCTTCAACCTCGCGCCGGGTAGATCCCCGCGCCGACCTCCTAGAGGCGACGGAGGCCCAGGCGGAGGCCGCAGACGCGGAGAGGGAGGCGGAGGCCCTGCAGAACCAGCCCCCGCAGTTTGTCATCCCCCTCCGTGCCGCGGCTCCTGACACCCATGTGCCCCCGTTGGAGGAAGCCGGCCACAGCCAGTCGGAGATGGAGAAGGAGACGGCGCCATCGCTGCCGACTGTAGCGGGCCAAGGAGGCCGGCCTGAAGTGCCGCCAGCACGGCCGGCTGGGGGCGAGCCTACCGTGGGAGGGGATCTTGTGATCTCGTCACCGCTTCACTGGCGCGTGAGGAAGGCGACTTCAGTGCCGGACGCGCAGAAGACCATGGACGCTGGCTCATCTGCCCAGGACCTAGAAGTGGCCAGCGATAGCTCGTCCGGGTGGATGCCGAGCGGCGGGAGACCCGTGCTGAATGTGGTGGCGCAGGACGTCCGGAGCCGGCTTCAGGCCCAAGCCACCGCGCTGAAGCAGTACACCCAGGAGTTTCTCACGACGCGGTCGGTTATTCGGGTGAGTCCTCCTGCTCCTTTGATTGCTTTTTAATTTCTTCCGTGGGGGCGCGTCAGCGCACCCACTGGGTGTAGTCCCCGAGTTCCGAGCCGGCTGCTGAGCAGGCGGCTTGGAACTTATTGGAAAGCTTGATTACCATCTTGTTCTTACTCACGTCCCCTGTCTTCTCTGCAGGAATACCACAACCTCCATGCGGCCGCCTTCAACTCCCAGGCCCATGAATTGAATCAGAAGGCCACTGATCTGACCGAGAGCCAGAGTAAGCACTCAGTTTTTCTTTTAAGTGGGGGCGCGTCAGTGCACCCACTGTGTGTAGTCCCCGAGATTCGGGCCGACTACCGAGTAGTCGGGTCGGATCTTTTCCTGACGACTTCTTTCTTTATATTGCAGGGGCCAATGCCGACTTGAGGAGCCAGCTGAGCGGAGCCCAGACCGCCCTTCACGCCAAGGAGGCCGAGTGCACCGCCCTGGCTCAAGAGCGTGACCGCCTGGCCAAGAGGTTGGCCGACCAGGAGGAGAGCCACAGGGCGGCCCTGAAGGCGGCGCAAGACAGCGAGGCCGCCTCAAAGCCGAGTATGAGACCGAGGCGGCAAACTGGGCCAAGATGAGGCAGGCGCTGAGCCAAGGCTACAGCCGGGTGGAAGGCTTGATTGACGGTAGGCCGCCTTCTTCTTTGCTTCCTTGCCTGCCTTCTACTATCTGATTCATTTTTTTTTTGACTTTGTGTTGCTGCTTTCCTCTTTGTGCAGATTACTTCCCCGGCTACTCGGCCGCCGCCACCCAAGCCATCGAGGTCTACCGCGAGACGCGACAGCAGGCGGGGGCCGAGATTGTGCCCAATGCCAGCCGGTAACTTGAGGAGCTGCTTCTGGGGCTTCAAGCCCGCCTGTAGCCGGCCCATCACATGCTCCACCATCTTCAGCGCGCCGGAGTGCAAGTGCTGGCTGCCCTCTGGCCTGGCGAGGTGATTCCACGCACCCAAAGTCGGACCGCCGACTGGCTAGAGGTCGCAGTTGGCTGCTTCGAGGCTTTGAAGGCGTCAGCGGCCCGCTCCGGCGCTGGGCGGGCTCTGGAGTTCGTCCGGGCTTGGTATCCTGGGCTGAACTTGGACCAGCTGAGCACATGGCGGCAGGAGGCTGATGAAGAGCTAGAGGCGGTGCGGCCGGCTATCATCCAGCGCGCCTCGGCGATTGCCGAGTATACCGATACCAGCGCCTTTACTCCTGATGTGGATGACGCCGGCGTCGCTCAGCCGGAGGAGTGGTTCATGCTGAACCCGGCCGAAGGTGAGGACTCGACGGAGGAGGTTGCCTCCAGTGATGAGGGCAAAGAGGAAGAGGGAGAGGATGACGAAGACGCTGCGCCGGATGGTGAAGCGACCAGCCCGCCTGAGCCCGATCGTGCTTCTAGCAACGATGCCGAGACTCGCCAGCCGGTGACTCCTCCAGCCGGCACCGCCGACTCTGCCAACCTGCCCCACTCGCCTGTTGCTCCCCTGGCTTGATCCGCCGTCCTAGCTTTCCTGCTTGTTACTTCTTTGAACAATCTTTAAATTTGCGCAGTTCCACCCACTGGGGGTGTATTCAGACTATGTTGAATGCTGGCCTTTCGAAGGACTTTTGTGTAAATATTATGCATGTGTTTGGCTTCCGTTTATGTTTGCTTTTTATCCTTTTCCTTTTTCCTTTGCCGCCTTCCCTTGGCCGCCGCCTTCCCAGCCAGATAGCTGCTCTGCAGTCTGTGGCCGGAGAAGGACTTGGTCGTTTTTGGGAAGGCAAGTACTTGAGCTTTCTCAGATTGCAGCAAAGTGAGCGGGAAGCCGGCCAGCCGACTGCTCTAGTAGTCGGCTAGCGGGGTGGGAGGCCGGCTCGTGTTATATAAGTTCGTTAGTCCTTAGCCGTTTTTTCACGTGGGCATCCTTTCCTGCCCTTGGCTCTTGCCAGTCGGACAGTCGTTTCTTCGAGGTGCGACTTTTGGCAAGAGGGGGCTTGGGTGCCGGCACACTACTTGTCTGGCTGCAGGTGCAACTTCAGATATAACTTGAGGCAGCGAGTCCCCGGGCCGACTGGTCGAACCCGGTGCCAGACGAAGAAAGCAAGTGTAGCAACATAATTGTATGCGTGATACTCATCTTTCATAGATAAAAGAGGGTAGTCCCCGAGTACTCCTCGGGGCACCCCTTGTCTCGTACTTAGTACAAAAGGTAGCATGCTACGTACTGCTTTTTAACTGTAAAATCTTCGGAGGAGATTGGCGTTCCACGGTCGGTCTGACTCCTTGCCGGAATCGTCTCTCTTGTGTGCCTTCGGTTTCTGCGCGTTGATTAGGTAGTAGGAGTCATTGCCTAAAGCTCTGCTGATGATGAAGGGGCCCTCCCAAGGGGCCGAGAGCTTGTGGTGGCCGGCTGTTCACTGGATCAGCCGGAGCACAAGGTCGCCCTCTTGGAAAGATCTTGGCTTGACCTTCCGGCTGTGGTAGCGGCGCAGACCCTGCTGATAGATGGCGGACCGACTGAGAGCTAACAGCCGTCCCTCTTCCAGCAGGTCGATGCCGTCTTCTCATGCTTCCTTGGCCTCCGCCTCCGTGTACATGGTGACCCGAGGCGAGTCAAACTCGATGTCGGTTGGGATGACAGTCTCGGCACCATATACAAGGAAAAAAGGGGTGAAGCCGGTCGATCTGTTTGGGGTAGTGCACAAACTCCAGAGGACGGTCGGCAGCTCGTCGAGCCAGCAGCCGGCCGATCGCTCCAGTGGCACGACCAGTCGGGGCTTCATGCCGGAGAGGATGAGGCCGTTTGCTCGCTCGACCTGGCCATTTGACTGCGGGTGGGCGACGGACGCTAGGTCCAGCCGGATGCCGTGTGTTGCGCAGAAATGTGCCAGTGCTCCCTTTGCAAAATTTGTGCCGTTGTCGGTGATGATGCTATGCGGTAGGCCATACCGGGTTATAATATCTACGATGAATGTGATGGCAGTCGGCCCATTCAGCTTTTTGATCGGCTTCGCCTGAATCCACTTGGTAAATTTGTCCACAGCGACGAGCAGATGTGTCATGCCGTTGTGTGCCGTCTTGAACGGGCCCACCATGTCCAGCCCCCAGATGGCAAAGGGCCAGGTGAGGGGGATGGTCTTGAGTGCCGAAGCTGGCAGGTGTTGCTTGGAGCTGAAAACTTGACACCCTTTGTAGTTTTTGACTAGTTTCTTGGCGTATTCCAAGGCAGTCAGCCAAAAAAATCTATGGCGAAAAGCCTTGGCGACGAGTGATCTTGAGGTTGCGTGGTGGCCGCATGCGCCTTGGTGGATGTCCCTGAGGATTGTTGTGCCCTTCTCTGGTTCAACGCAACGCTGGAAGACTCCAGTGACGCTGCGCCTAACGAGCTCTTTGTTGACGATTGTGTAGGCTCCGGCTCGGCGTTGAACTTGTCTTGCCGAGGTCTCATCGGTTGGCAGCTCTCTGTTTACTAAGAAGTTGAGGATGGGCTGGGCCCAGGATGGAGCTGTGACTTCTTCTATTGTCAGGACTGCCACTGTGATAGGGACGGGTGAGCTAGGTAGTGAAGAGTTGGGGTCGGAGTCGGCCATCGCCTGTTGTGTTGATGTAGTCCCCGGGCCGGCTGCAGTAGTCCCCGGGCCGAGTTCCGAATTCCCCGGGCCAAGTGCGACTATGGCAGTCCCCGAGCCGCCTGTTGGAGTCCCCACGCCACCGGTTGGAGTCCCCGCGCCGCCTGCTTGGTTTCCCAAGTCGGATCCGACTGTGTTGGGGCCAGGCGGCACGAAGATGGAATCGGATTCTGGAGACGGCTTGATAGACGGCTTGACGAGTCGGTGGAGAGAAACGCCGGCTGGTATGGCTTGCCGGGTGGATCCTACCCATGCCAGGGCATCCGCTTGTATGTTGTCGGCACGTGGTACATGAAGGAACTCACATCCTTCAAAATATCCACTGATTTGCTGGACGAGGAAATGATAGCTCGCCATGTTTGCGTCTTTAGCGTCCCAGTCACCGAATGACTGTTGGACCACCAAATCCGAGTCGCCATAGCACAAGATCCGGCGGATGCCAAGTTCTTTGGCTAGCCGGAGCCCGTGTATGAGCGCCTCGTAGTCGGCCACATTGTTGGAGGTGGCAAAATGAATTTGCAATGTATACTTGAGCTTGTCGCCCTTGGGAGAGGTGAGGACGATGCCGGCTCCCAAGCCGGTGTGCATCTTGGACCCATCGAAGTGCATCCGCCAGTGAGTGGAGTCGGGAGCCGGTGGCAGGTATTGGGTTTCGGCCCAATCGACAAGGAAGTCGGCCAGTGCCTGGGACTTAATGGCGGTGCGGGGCTGGTAGAAGATCGCGTAGGGGGCCAGCTCAATGGCCCATTTGGCCACTCGCCGGATGCGTCCCGGCTGCCTATGATCTCGGCAGGCGAGGCAGTACATACGACCGTAATGGGGTGCTCTTGAAAATAGGGCTTGAGCTTCTTGGTAGTGAAGTACACACCATAGCACATCTTCCGGTAGTGTGGGTAGTTCTGCTTGAGGTGGATAAGACTTCGCTTAAATAATACATCGGCCTCTGAACCGGCTGAGCCCGGCCTTCTTCTGGGCGTTGGACTATGATGACAGTGCTGACCACCCAGCTAGTAACAGCAATGTAAAGGAGCATGGGCTCCTTTTGAGCCGGTGCCGCCAAGACAGGCGGTGTGGTCAGCATCTTCTTTAGCTCGTGGAAGGCTTGGTCCGCCTAGTCGTTCCACTCGAAATGAGTGGACTTCTTCATGAGTCGGTAGAGGGGGAGGGCCTTCTCTCCGAGCCGGCTGATGAAGCGGTTCAGGGAAGCCAAGCATCCGGTGAACTTCTGGACACCCCGCATCTTGGTGGGAATCTCCATTCTCTCTATGGCCTTGATCTTTATTGGGTTGCACTCGATGCCGCGTTCGGAGACTCGGAAGCCTAGGAGCTGGCCGGCTGGTACTCCGAACATGCATTTATCGGGGTTGAGCTTGATTTGGAATCGGCGCAAGTTTTCAAATGTTTCTTTGAGGTCTTCCAGCAAGGTACCGTGCTTCTCCGTCTTCACCACAATATCATCTACATAGACGTGAGCATTTCTGCCGAGCTGCTTGAGGAGGCATTTCTGCATGCAACGCTGAAAAGTGGCACCGGCATTTCTGAAGCCGAATGTCATAGTCAGGTAGCAGAAGGCTCCGAATGGTGTGATGAAGGTGGTTTTCAGGCAGTCAGCTAGATCCAGCTTTATCTGGTGGTAGCCTAAGTAAGCATCCAAGAAGCTCAACAGCTCGCATCCGGCTGTGGAGTCTATCACTTGATCAATCCTTGGCAAGGCAAAGGGATCTTTGGGGCAAGCCTTGTTGAGGCTAGTGTAGTCTATACACATGCGCCACTTGTTGTTTTTCTTCAGCATGAGGACCGGGTTGGCGAGCCATTCTGGGAAGAAAACTTCCATAATGAAGCCGACTGCCAGAAGCCGGGCTATCTCTTCTCCCACAATCCTTCTCTTCTCCTCCGATAGTTGGCGGAGAGGCTGTTTGACTGGTTTCGCACCTTCTCGGACATGTAGCTTGTGCTCAGTGAATTCCTTCGGCACACCCGGCATGTCCTTGGGGGACCATGCGAAAATGTCCCGATTCTCATGGAGGAAATCGGTGAGCTCGCCTTCCTATTTGCTGTCCAAGTTTGCCCCGATGGTGGCAAACCTTTCCGGGTGATCCGGGTCCAGAGGTACCCTCTTCGTTTCTTTGGCCGGCTAAAAGGAACCTTGGGCACCACATTCCTTGGGGTCGGGGGACAGGGCCGGCTGCTTGCCGGTCATGGCCACGACTCAGTCCAGTATCTTCTTCTCTTTAGCAATTACAAGGGACTCGGCCAGCCGGCTGCTGGCAGCCGCGCACTCGGAAGATTTCTTGTAGTCTTCGGCTATGGTGATGATGCCCTTGGAACTTGGTACCTTCATCTTGAGGTAGGCGTAATGGGGTACAGCCATGAACTTGGCCAGGGCAGGTTGGCCAAGCAACGCGTGGTAAGGGCTCTCTAGATCCACCACTTCAAACCACACCGCCTCTCGGCGGAAATGATCTTTCTCCCCGAAGAGGACATCTATCTTGATCTTGCCGATTGGGGAGCAGGACAAGCCGGGTACGATGCCATAGAACACAGTCCGACTGGGCATGAGCTGCTTTGTCTTGATGCTCAGCTTCTCCAGGGTGTCGCGGTATAGGATGTTGATGCTGCTCCCACCATCTATCAACACACGGGAGAAATGGGCGGCTCGCCTTTCCGTAGCGAGGGTGGCATCCAAAACCAATGTGTAGGAGCCGGGAGACGACATCACCTCTTGGTGATTTGTCCGGCTCCAGCTAATAGGCCTTTATGACCAGTGCATGAATTCTGGGTTGTTGGAGGCGACTGCGTTGACTTCTTGGTGTTGTCGGCGCCGGCTACGCTGATCTGCTGGCTGGCTAGTGAAGACGACATAGGCGGCATGCTCGTCGGGGTACTCGTCTTGAACTGCCCCGACCGCTGGTCGAGCGGCCGGCTGCGGAGGAGCCGGAGGCGGCTGACCAGCAGGCGGAGGCGGCGCCATCCCCTCACCCTTGGAGATCCGAGTGAGCCAATAGCATTTTCTAGTCATGTGGTTTGAAGGCTTCGCGCCGTTGTGAAACTTGCAGGGGGCATCATGTGCTCGCTCGTAGGAGAAAGCCGGCTGCCAAGCCGGCCTGCCGCCCTTCTGCTCCTTCGGGTTGTTCGTCTTCGACCGTGGCCACCTGCCGACTGGTGGAAGGCGGCAGGGGATCCTTGCGCTTGTGGTTGTTCTAGTGCGGGTGTCGGCTGGATTCTCCAGCCGGCGTCTTGGGACTTGGAGTGAGCACCTTCCCGGAGGCGTCTACTTGGAGCTTGGTCTTCATCGAGGAATCGGCCATGGCGTATTTATCAGCTATGACCAGTATCTCGTCAAGCGTAGTCGGATCGTCGCAGAGGAGTCGGTGCTTGAGGAGGGTGCCTTCTCGGCACCCGGCGGTGAAGTACTCTATAGGTTGGACCTCATGCACTCCCTCGCAGGAATTGCGGAGCTCGGCCCACCGCGTGAGGTAGTCGCGAGTGGATTCGTTGGGCCCTTGGACGCACAAGGAGAGCTATCGGGGCTTAGGAGCCCGCTTGTAGGTGCTGGTGAAGTTGCGTACGACGACTTCAGTGAAGTCTAGCCAGCTGTTGACACTGTAAGGCTTGAGGCTGTTAAGCCAGGTGCGCGTCGTGCCTTGGAGCATGAGGGGCACATATTGTATGGCAACACGCCTGTTGCCGTTTGCGATGCTAACCGCGGTGGAGTAGTCGATCAACCAATCTTCCGGCTTCACGGAGCCATTGTACTTGGGCGTGTCTCTTGGGAGCGAGAACCCTTTGGGGAAGGGCTCGTCGTGGATGCGGGGGCCGAAGCAAGACGGGCCGACATCATATTCTTCTTCCAGGGCCAAGAATCGCGCAAGGCGGTCGATCCGGTGGCGGGCATCATTCTCGCTGACTCCTTCGCGGCGACCCAGCCGGCCGCTGAGAGTCGGGTGTGTGACAGGCGGCGGGGTAGGGTATCTCTCCCCACGAGGCGGAGGAGGAGGAGGGTTGCCCCGCCACTCCACGGCTCGAGGGCGGCCCTCGGCGTCACGCTCGATGGAGATTCGAGTCCGACTGCGGCTGGCAGCCGGCTCCTTTTCTTTTCTCGCGCGGGTGTTGCCCGCGGTCGGTGTTCAGGACGTCGCGCCGTGCTCTCGACGCGGGGAAGGACACTCGACACGGATGCCGGCTTCATGCCACTCTGTGGCCGCGTCGATAAGTTGCTGGATGCGTCTGGTAATGTAAGGGAGCTCATCAGGCCCCAGCCCATTCAACTCGTCTGCGGCCGCCTGGGCGGCGCGCAAGTTCTCAAGAGGCATGGCATAGACTGGGCGGTCTGCTCCCAACATGTCGGCGATAGCCGCGCTGTGTTTCTTGACGATACCGACGCGGCTCGGCCCATCGGGAGGCAGCATGCCGAAGGCGGCTCGGTCCACCTCGCGCTGGTGAGCCTCGGTGAGGCGTCTCATGGTGGCGAGCCTCTAGCCCTCTGCAACGAGGGTGAGGCGGCGCGCCTCCAATGTCTTGGCCTCCGCGTCGGCCGGGACGGGGACGGACAAGTCGTGCAGCGCCGCCTGCAGAGCGTCGTGGGCGTTTCCGCCTGAGGAGGCGCTGTGGCTGATAACCAGTACCTCGGTAATGGCGCTGCCGCTGCTGTCGGCTTGAGGGAGAGGGTCATCGATGACCACCACGTTGGTGGGGAAGGCGTCAAGGGAAGCCGTGTTGGAGTCGACAAGCATCGGGTCGATGGAGCCAACCGACTCCAAGTCCGCGGCAAGCTCGCCGGAGACGTGGAGTTGATCGAGGAGGCTGACGAGGTGGCTCTCGGGGCAGTCGGTGCCTGCGTCGGATGTGGGCTCGTCAGAGATGCGAGCCTCGCCAAGAAGACCGGCGAGGCAGCTTGCCGCGCAGGCGTCAGCGACGTCTTGCAGCGCGTCGGGGCAAGCGCCATCGGGCAAGCTAGGCTGGCTACGCACGTTGGGAAGGAAGAGGGTTCCCGTCCAGAGCAGGTCTCCGGACGACGGTGCACCTGGCCCCATGGTGGGCACCAAATGTCGGGTGGTTGGTGCGACATATGCCAATGGATGGCTTGTCATTGTGGGAGCCAATAAAACATCATCGGTGCCTGGAAACGGGATAAGGCGAAGACATGCACGCCGGCGAATCTTACCCAGCTTCAGGGATCTCCGTGGAGATAACACCCCTAATGCTGCTCTGCAGGGTCTCCGCATGATCACTAGCTCAGTGGGTTGCTACAGAATGCTCCTTGAGCTGTTCGGTGAAAGGATGAGGGAGGGTCAGGCTAGCCCGCTCCTCTTCCCCTTGTGGTGTCTAAAATCTATCCAAAGAGTGATCTCCCTCTGCATGGGAACCCTGGGGGCTTTATATAGGCCTACCCCCAGGGGTACAATGGTAATCTGGCTGGGCGTGGGCCCCAGCCATCTGTGTGTACGCCCGCTGGCTTCTCCGCCGACTGGTAGGCCCACCGGCTGCCGACCCTTTGGCCGACAGGCCAGCCCCACCGCTCGGGGGTCTTGTCGGGGGCTGGTTACTGTTACCTTGCCCCTGGTGACGATAGCTTTGTCGTGGTAAGCATGGCTACTGTTGGAAGCCGGCCATGCCCTTGGCCGACTGTGGGAAGCCGGGCCGCCCTCGGGATCACCCTGGCCGAGGGGGCCCGCCACCCACGGGTCGTACTGACCCCTCGTCGTGGGTGACGTCACGGTCATCGTGGCAATAGAGCCGCGCCGGACGGGGACGGCTGCCCTGTACGGTGCACTGTGGCCATGCGTGCGCCGGGATTCGAGGGTGGCAGGCTTTACTGTAGCCACGCCCCGTCTTGTCGCCGTTATGTGGGTGCGGACTCTGAGGGCGAGATCTTAGCCGCCTGTTGAGGGGCCGGCTCCAGAGAGTCGGCCCTTTTATGGATGGCTTCTGGAAGTCGGCCTTCTCGTGGTCTTGTTTCTCAAGGATTTCAGGGTTGGGCTGCCCTTGCGCAGCCGGCTTGAGAGGTAGCCGGCTGGGGGAAGACGGCCCTATGTCTTGGAAGCTTGGAGGCTTGTTCGTCCTATAATTTTTCTGAAGTACCAGGGGAAGCCGGCTAGGCCCCCGTGGTCATTTACTCCGACAAATTACTACCTTGGCACGCAAGCTGGAGGAGACCATCGTCCGATGCGAATTCCTTGAGAAAGATAACAAGGCCAAAACGCCCGATCTCAACTAGGCCTTACAAGAAAGCGAAAGAAGCACGGTCTGAGTCTAGAGTGGCCCGGGAAGAGATCCGGCAAGCTGGGGAGATAGCGGCTGGTAAGCCTTTCTTATTACAGACGAAGTTCGGCGATCCGAAGTATTCCCCGCTTAACCAAATGTGGAGTTCTCCGGACCCGTTTCTAGACCTTCCGAAGAGTGCTTCCGATGCGTTGCAATTTTACCAAGTGCAGGAAGGGTGTGCCATGGAGAAGCTTTTTTGGTCACAGTTCGGCACGCCAAAGCATCAGTTGTTACTAAATGAACAGATGGCCTAGTGGGCCGAGCTCCACGGGATATCTGGTTCCGCCATGAAGGACGTCATAGTCCGTCTGTGGCCTATGGAGCCCATGCCGAATAGCTACTTTGGTTTGGTGCAGAGGCTTGTGGATGCGGTGCCGCGTATCGACGCCGTTAAGTGTTCAACATGCATTGAAGGTGCACGGATGGCCCTTGCCCGTGTCAAAACATACTGGGCCAAGATGAAGGCCACTGACATTGCCTCGAGGAGTCCCCCCAAGGGTAAGGACCATCACGCGCCCTAGCACTATTTTGAGGAAGTCTTAGAGGGTGCCTGTCGGTGTCAAAACCGGCGGATCTCGGGTAGGGGCCCGAACTGTGTGTCTAAGGCGGATGGTAACAGGAGGCAGGGGACACGATGTTTACCCAGGTTTGGGCCCTCTTGATGGAGGTAATACCCTATGTCCTGCTTGATTGTTCTTGATGATATGAGTATTACAAGAGTTGATCTACCACGAGATCAAAGAGGCTAAACCCTAGAAGCTAGCCTATAGTATGATTGTCTGTTGTCCTACGGACTAAACCCCTCCGGTTTATATAGACACCGGAGAGGGCTAGGGTTACACAAGGTCAGTTACAAAGGAGGAGATATACATATCCGTATTGCCTAGCTTGCCTTCCACGCCAAGTAGAGTCCCATACGGACAGGGGACGAAGTCTTCAATCTCGTATCTTCATAGTCCAACAGTCCGGCGAAAGGATATAGTCTGACTGTCCGGAGACCCCCTAACCCAGGACTCCCTCAGTAGCCCCTAAACCAGGCTTCAATGACGATGAGTCTGGCGCGCAATATTGTCTTCGGCATTGCAAGGCGGGTTCCTCCTCCGAATACACCATAGAAGAGTTTGAATACAAGGATAGTGTCCGACCCTGCAAAATGAATTCCACATACCACCGTAGAGAGAATAATATTTCCACAAATCTAATCTGTTGACACGTTTTGACAGCATGACATCATGCCATGGCCCGGTTTTTATTCGAACCGCTTTTCTTAACCAGCTCCGCACATATCGCGAGGTGGTTTTCTTGACACGTCTTGTCAAAGCAGAGATCGTGTTCCCCTTATCATGGGATTCTCATCAATACAGACGTGGGTAACCCAACCGCACTATCAATTACGGTGCCTGGGGAATAAGCGGTTTTGCCAGGCAAGTGGGGAGACACATCGCCTCTTCCGCCCTTATAAAGGGACAAAGAGTTACTTTTTTCACCCACGCCTTCTTCCTCCTCGCTTACCCATTCCCGCACACTCGAGCTCTAGCGCCCAAGCTCGCGTTCTTCTTCTCAAACCACTCCAAGCATGTCTGGAGCAGGAGGCAAGTGGATGGTCTCCTCCATCACGGAGGAGAACATCAAAAAGTTACGGGAAGCCAGATACTTGGCCGCGGATATCGTGCACCGGCTGCCAAATGTGGGGCAGATCGTCCCCACGCCCAAACCCCATGAGATGGTAGTTTTTCTTACCCATTTCGTCCGTGGACTGGGATTTCCTCTCCACCCGTTTGTCCGCGGGCTCATGTTCTACTATGGGCTGGATTTTCATGATCTGGCCCCCAATTTCATCCTCAACATCATGTCAAACCGAAGGTGGTGGGTGGCCAGCAAGCAGAGTGCGGAGGCTCCATGGTGGGCAAGATTCCTAATGTCACCTAGCTCAAGGGCACCTATGTGGATACCATAAAGGGGTGGCAATCGGGGTGGTTCTACACCACTGAGCCGCGCGAGTCCAACTGGGTGGCGGCCCCCAAATTTCGATCCAGAATCCCCACGCGGCTCGCCTCTTGGAAAAAGAAGGGCCTGCCCTGGGGTTCTTTGGTAGAGCTGACCGAAGTCCAGACCTGCATCCAGAACATGACGAACAAGAAAATCAAGCTCATCAACATGGTCCAGGTTATGCTCTTCCACCGGATCCTTCCGTGTCAACGACGGGCATTTGTTTTGTGGGAGTTCGACTCGGCCAAGCACCAGACGCTGCGAGAGCTCTACGACACGACGCACGAGGACGTCTAGAGGGTGTTGTTCAAGAGCGCCGAGATGCCTCCCTCCCTCGCCGAGGACCGCGGACTCATCGCAAAGCGCTGCGCCCATCTGGTAGGCTTTTATATCTCTTAGGGTATTTATTTGCCCCGGTTTAGTTATGTGCTGGATCTAAGCTTTCATGTCATTAACAGGACTGGCTAGAGACAGCAGAGCAGCTTGATTGCCCAGCCCCCCTGCCCGAAGATCCTGCAGACGCTCTTCTAATGAAGATGTTGACTCCGGCACCTTACGAGGTGCCGGCAAAGAAGGCCAAGAAGAAGACCACGATGACTCCCACGCGCACTCCTCCCACGGAAACAAGGAGGAGGAGGAGAAAAGTTCTCCCCCCAGCCAGGGGAGACAAGAAAAGGAAGGCCGACCCATCCGGGGAGGCCGAAGGGTCCAAGAAGGGAAGGACCCTCCCTCCGGACTGTTCCACGATGGCCGCCGATAGCGGCGACGAGTTGCTACCCAGGGACAAGCCCCTGGCGAAGTCGTAAGTGTCCGGACACCATAGTACTTCATGGTATGTTTTATTGCACTGCCTCTCATCATGCCGAACATGATTATGTAGTCCGTCCCGAGCTCATCTCGACGTACCCTCGTCGAGCGGCTCTTTGGACTCGTCGGATATGAACATAGGTTCTCTTCCGACCGTTTCCACCCCTCTCCCTACGGACAACGCCAAGGTGTTGTCTCAACAGGCACCAAGCCAAGGGGAGGTTGTCCTGGGGGCGCCTCGCGGTGACTTCCCGGACCCTGGGTACCAAGGGAGCGAGGCTCCTATGGGCTTCGAGTTCGGGCCCTAGCCGGACACTGTGCCGGAACCTTCGATGGTCCCGGACTCTGGGAGGCGGTCCCATGTTAAGGGGGCCAACCATCCGTGCCGGTGTCCTTTGTCCAACTAGAGGCACCGAACAACATGCTGGAAGCGCTTCACATCGCTTCCATCGATGAAGAGCACCACACTATTATGAGTGCGGTGGTCGAGAAGGTTCAGTCCGCCAAAACAGACTGACCGAAGCTTGCACCAGCCTTCTAACAGGCTTTGAGGTAAGCAATCAAAATATAAGAAAATATTACTGCATAGATAGTAGCCCCTGATGCTCTGTTTGGTGTTCACGGAGAAAAGCCGAATAGAGGATCAAATGATAACTTAGGAGTCTAATTAGAGTATGTCTATGTGTATGTGCAGGCTTCTCTGTTGGCCGCTGTCGCATGTACTGCAGAGGTCTCTGTGCTGAAGCAGGCCCTGAAGCGGCCCGAGGACGAGCTTGGCCTTACCAAGAGGCGGCTCGAAGAGAGCAAAGGTAAGATATACCCATGTCTATATAGTGAAAAATAAGTTCGGGTGTAAAGTAATAGGATCATCATGAATTTGTCAGGGGCCACGACCGAGGTGGAGACCCTGAGGAAGGCGTTGTCCGAGGCCAAAGACAAAGCGTCCAAAGAACGCATTGAACGGGAGAAACAAGAAGCCTGAGTAGGCGAGGTGCAGCAAGAGCTCGAGGCTCTCGCCAAAAAGCACGAATCCTTGGAGCTTGGCTCCAAGACGTGAGAGTCCGAGCTTGCGCAGGCGCTTGAAAGCGTCCTGAGCACCAAGGCCAAAGCCCACAAGGCCCTCCAGGAGATTGACACGATGAAGAAGATAGCAGCGGGTAAGGCATTCAATATGCAAAGCAAGCATGTGAAGGAGACTTTCCTTTTTCTTACCTGAGTTCGGAGCTCTCTAGGAGCGTTTGCAGATCTTCCCCGCAGAGTACTGGATGCCGCGGAGTTTTACCGGGTTGAGGAGGGGAGCTCAACGGAGAAGTTGTTCTGGTCTCAGTATACTAGGACCGAACACCCTATGTCCTTGAGCGACCAGCTGAAGCAGTTGGTCGAACTTCACAAGGCGGCCGAACAGGCCATGAGGGGCCTTATCGTCCGGATGTGTCCTGACGAGCCCCTATCCGGCAGCTACTTCGGTCTGGTGAGGCGACTTGTGGAAGCCTGCCCACAACATGAAGTGATCAAGCGGTCCGTCTGCTTCGAGGGTGCACGCAGGGCTTTTGCCCGGGCGAAGGTGCACTGGGCAAAGCTGGACGCCGTGAAGCTGGTGAAGGAGGGGCCGCCGGAGGGCAAGGAGCATCGCTGCCCCGAGAATTACTATGAAAGTGTGCGAAGGGTTCCCGCTTAGTGGCAGATGAGTGTGCGAAGGATGTAATTTTTGAATGAACGTGCCCATGTGATCCTGTAATATGAAACGAGTTCTTTTGCGCCTTGCGACGCTTTCTTAATTTAAAATATTACCTTATGTGAGGCCGTTTATAAAATCTGAGAGTTGGCCAGCCGTCGGCTTCTATCCCCTTGTAACTAGTACTGGGGTGTTCGGGATAAACCTGAACACTCTTTACCCCAATTTTGTGTCCTTCCAGGGAGGTGTTCAGCGCAACGAACCAGGCAATCGGACTATAATGCTTTATCACTCTCACTTAGCCATAGAAGTCTATGATTTTAAATTTTTGGCGAAGCCCCTGGTTTTCGGAGGGCCGAATTTGGGGCGCTATACACGCCTAAGCCGGACAAGGCCGACTCCTCGCCTGAAGCGGAAAAAGTCTTTAAGGACTTGAGACCTCTCGAACAGCGAACAGTCTCTCGCCATATCATGACAGTCAATTTTTGGCTTTCTCTACTGAGGTGCTCGTCCGGAAGAACCGGGACACAATCGCAGTAGTTCTCCCACTGCTACCTTAGCCGATATAGTGGAACGTAAGGTACCAAAGCATGGGAGCCGGGCGACCCAACATTTGACCAAAGACATGATTCGGAGCTGATGCATATAATGCTATAAGTTCGGGGTGCCGCACTGTCGAAAGTGTTCGGACTTCTTGTGCCGTATTATGGGGTAAACGAGGACCCCTGGTGAACTGACCGTACCCGCATGTGCGGGTGCAGATTGTCGTAAATGGACATATAAGAGAGAGAGAGAGAAACTTAAATAATGCAATGACAGATTAATGATAAGCATTGTTATTTAAATGATACGTCGAAGCTTACTTGGTACAAGTAGTGCAATAAGCATAAAGTAGGACAATTCGAAATGTCCTATTCCAGGGCAAGCTACGCATAAATAGTGAAAAGTGCGTATATCGATTATTACAAGAGACCACCTGGCGGTTCTCATGTTCATCTTAGCTTCTTGCCGCTTGGTTGTTACTTCCGGAATGTGTCCGGCAATTGTACTGCCGGAAAGGGCTTCCAGAGAGTTAGGCCCTGAAAGGGAAAAGGAATGTCAAAGGTATACAGCCCCTAGTGTGGTTAAGCCACAATGCGGGGCATGCCCTGATCGTGCCCTGCGTATGTCCATGGTATTCTCAATGCGTAGTTATGTACGCGTGGCACAGATTTCGTCGCTTCACTAGGACTGGGACGGTGGCCGAATTGCTAGGTGAGCTCTGATCGTGCCAGGCGATCCTGTTGCAGCTTGTTCCGGACTCGCTTGAAGGTGTGCGGGGGCCGTGACGCCGAATGAGTGGTCTTCCTGAACATGCTGCTTTGTGCTTCTGCTGCAAGGGCCATAGTGTGCTCTTCCGTACGGAGCGAGCGTTCTGTGTTTCCATTTACTGTTATGACCCCACGAGGTCCTAGCATCTTGAGCTTGAGGTATGCGTAATGCGGCATTGCATTGAATTTTGCAAATGCTATCCGCTCGAGCAGTGCATGATAGCTACTGCGAAACGGGACAATATCGAAGATTAACTCTTCGCTTTGGAAGTTATCCGGTGATCCAAAGACCACTTCCATTGTGATTGAGCTTGTGCAATGGGCCTCTACACCTGGGATGACGCCTTTAAAGGTGGTTTTGCTGGGTTTGATCCTCGAGGGATCGATACCCATTTTTCGCACTGTATCTTGATAAAGCAGGTTCAGGCTGCTGCCACCGTCCATAAGGACTCGAGTGAGGTGAAATCCGTCAATGATGGGGTCTAGGACCAGTGCGGCATATCCGCCATGACTAATGCTAGTGGGGTGGTCCCTGCGATCGAAGGTGATCGGACAAGCAGACCATGGGTTGAACTTTGGGGCGACGGGCTCCATCGCATAGACGTCCCTTAGTGCACTCTTCCGCTCCCTCTTGGGAATATGTGTTGCGTATATCATGTTCACCGTCTTCACTTGTGGGGGAAACCCCTTCTATCCTCCTGTGTTTGGCAGCCGGGGCTCCTCCTCGTCATTGTTATGCAGGCCCTTGTCCTTGTTCTTGGCATTTAACTTGCCGGCCTGCTTGAACACCCAGCATTCTCTGTTGGTGTGATTGGCTGGCTTGTCAGGGGTGCCGTGGATTTGACACGAGCGATCCAGTATGCGATCCAGACTAGACGGAGCCGGAGTATTTCTTTTAAATGGCTTTTTCAGCCTCTGAATCCGGCATTGACTGCCGTATCTTCGGTGTTATCGCCGTTATTGCGGCGCTTTGGTCTATTATGACGCTGCCTACCGTTAACATCTTTGGTATCCGAGGTATACGGATTCCTCGATGTGTTGTTGTTGCAAGCCAGCCAGCTGTCCTCGCCCGCGCAAAAGCGGGTCATGAGTGTCGTGAGGGCTGCCATAGATTTCGGCTTCTCCTGGCCGAGGTGGCGGGCGAGCCACTCGTCATGGATGTTATGCTGTAACACCCCGAACACACCCGCCGGTGGTCGTTACTCCTGACAGGATCTAGACTGGCCCCACAGATCAATACTAATCTTTTCTGCGCACTTTGTCCTCACTCGTGCGCACCCAGGAGCAACTTCCCGGTCGATCACCCATCCTGACACTACTCCAAGCTGAGCACGCTTAACTTTGAAGTTCTGTCCGAATGGGCTCCCGGAAAAGAAGGAATTCCTTATTGATATGAGCAGTCTATCATCCCTAATAAGCCAGGCCATCACATACACCTCCACTCAGAGGAACGGACGTCCTCGTCGGGCCACAGGAACATTCCCTCTTGGCACAAACGTCTGTGCTTCCAGTCCGGTACATGTGCCATGCCGGGTGCCACGACGGGTCACAAACGTCATGAACAACATGACCATGCACCTATCCGCAACCATCCATGTAACCGCGAGGGTCGGCTCTGATACCAACTTGTAACACCCCGAACACACACGCCGGTGGTCGTTACTCCTGACAGGATCTAGACTGGCCCCACAGATCAATACTAATCTTTTCTGCGCACTTTCTCCTCACTCGTGCGCACCCGGGAGCAACTTCCCGGTCGGTCACCCATCCTGACACTACTCCAAGCTGAGCACACTTAACTTTGAAGTTCTGTCCGAATGGGCTCCCGGAAAAGAAGGAATTCCTTATTGATATGAGTAGTCTATCATCCCTAATAAGCCAGGCCATCACATATGCTTAAATGCCACTAGGGTCTCTGCATCCGGACAGTCTACAATTTGATTTTTCTTAGTCAGGAACCGTGCCTAGAATTGTCTGGCACTACAAGAAATATGTCAACTTGTGACCAGCACTATTGGGCACCGAATGGTCACTATTTTCAATTTGTGACCTTTTTGTGACCAAAAACATAAGGTCAAAAGCTGGCGGTCATAAACTGACTATAGCGACCGTTCTTCTGGAATGGTCGTAGACGTTTATGACCAAAATACGTCTACTGTGGCATTTTGGTCACTAGCAACCTCCCCAGGCCACATAGGCATCCAGCGTGGCAATCTGATGTGGCACAAGATTCAGCCCAGTCCAATTCGGTGTTTATATGGGCCGAGCCCATTAATTCGGCCCATTTATATTTTTTCGCTACTAATTTTGGTGAACTACACGGGCCAAGCCCTACAATTCGGCCTTTTTATTTTATGGGCCAAGGCCTTTTTGTACCAGCAGTTTTAGTTTTCTTTTTTTATAAAATGGATCCATTAGTCAAACAAGTCCCACTTGTCAGGTTCTGATAAATGGGTCCCAGCTATTAGGCTCAGATTCTTCATATTTCAATTTCATAGTAAGAAAATAACTAGTATTTAAATAGGCCAGCAGAAAACACACATAATAATTCAAATAACAATAGCGAGATTCACTACAAGCTCTACAAATGACACGTAATACAAGCTCAACATATACAATGCTTTACAAGCTCTACAAATGCAAAGCTCTACAATACTTTACAAGCTCTCCAAGTAATGTTACAAGCTCTACAAGTGTTTTCTTCTTCAGCATGGAGCTCCTTCGATAGAGATCAAATGCCGGACTCACTAGACGGCCATAGTCAGGACTGGGCCAACAGAGCGACTGCATGCCCTCAATGATCGCCCTGTTACATGAATCAGCTAAGAAGAATTAGGAAAACTGGAGTAAAATGGAGTACCAGCAATGGATAACAAGAACAACTCTAGATTATTAGTTGATTCATTATAGAATAATATAGAACAAGCTCCCAGTTTGGAGCGAACAGTTGATAAAATCATGCAACGACAATGGAACAATCATGCACAAAGTATAATAAAATGGATAGAACAATAACAAGAACAACTCCAGATTACACACAAAGCTCTATCCATAGTACCAGCAATGGATAAAATCATGCACACAGTATAATTCTGACTATAATATAAGCAGAGAACTAAAGATTCTACATACTTTGAACTCATCAACTAATAAGTGAGAATGATCTAATTGTATGCAAACAATCTTTTTTTATTTGTTTATATTACTAAAACAGACATCTTCCTTTATGTGAAGAAGTCTGCTTCCTCCTTTAATTAGTTGTAATCGTTCCATGCAAATCAACCGTGTGTGTATGCTTGAGCATGATCTGGAGATTACATGCATAGAGGAACAAAATCCTAAACAAAATAGCATCACATAGCGGTGGGTGCTCAACCTATTTACCATACACAAGCAACACTTAACCATAGCATGTGCATATACTTGTGTCACATTAGGGGGTTCAGAATGTACACAGTATATTCTAATAAAAAGGATTGGGAGCAGAGGGAGAGGGAGGTGGATATGGACGTGCTACCTGCTGCTGCGGTGGTGCCTCTTGGTGGTCATGCTTGAGCTCCTCCTGATGCTGCGTGAATCCAAGTGGCTCTCAAGTAAAATCTCCAGCGTAACTACAATGCAATGAATAGTAAGTAACAGCAATGTCTGTGATGTCTGCAATGAACTTTTGAGCAGCTACAGCAACCAGCCTTGTTCCACAGACCACAAAATTAGGAAATAGATTTAAAAACATGTCATTCATGTGGACCAATAATCACTGAGTTGGAGGGGAAATTGCAGTTTCTCTCAGGCTGGAACTACAGTGTGCTAAAACAACCCTAAGTGGTTCCATTCATGTGGAAGAATACAACTCAGGTGCTAAACCTGAAAAACAATATGATGTGCAGAAACTAGATTTAATTTAGTATTATAGGAACTTTAATTTTGTTCATAGGTTAATCCAACCCAAGTAAAAATAGGCTAAATAGAACGGATAACTCCATCTTCTCTGTTAAGGCTGAAAAGAGATAAATCAACTTATTTGACCTTTTAAGTTCCATGATTTTTACTAGCTTCACAAACAATTGTTCTTACTAGTGGCAAATAGTACCAAATAGAAGTACTGAAATTCATCTGTTGATTGTGAGTAGTATGAAACCAACAATTTAACAGTTTCTCTGACTATCAGCTTAATAGTAGCAAACAGAGAAACTGTTAACTATTTTTCAGACTACAGCGATTTCAGTAAAATCGCTAAGAATATATCATGGTAGGATACAGAGCACAATTAATCCTTCAAGGGGAACCCCTACCAGGCAGCAAGTTAAGTATGCAGAGTAGCATTATAAGATCAGCAGCGTGCTAAATTAGATAACCTCAAGCGAGTATATACACATAATAAGCCCAGCACTACATTATATCAACACTATTATACTACATTATATCAACACTATTATACTACATTTTGAACTTGCAAGTATATACACATAATCTGACATCGAATCAATTAACCTCAAGCAGAAACAGGATAAGAAAACACCCTTCAGCTTTGAGACGAATGGACAAGGTCGACCTGGCAAAGAGGCCGAGCAGAACGAGCGGCTCGATGAAATAGACGATCCCGCCGTGCGCCCTCCAGTCGTGTCCCGTCGACCTATCATAGTGCATATAGCCAGGAATAAGTGAAGCAAACAAGTCTATTCAACCCAAATTTTGCAGCTATGACTTCATTTGCTAGAATTTTATTGCTCATTTGAACTATGTGCTTCTAGTAGAGATCATGTTAGGACACAAGAGACACTCCAATGCTTTTGATACATCGCCTTGGATCCAACTTAAGTGATCTAGGCCATATAGTTGAACTACTGGCTACCTAATCAAAGCAAAGAAGTTAATCCAGATTAAGCTGAGATGCAGGACACACTCTGACCATCGATAGGTGGCCTCATATGCAACCCAAGCCAAATACCTATCTAAAGTACAGACTGCAGTGTTGTGGAACTAAAATGGCATGTTGATATACTTGCGGTAACACAGTTGCTGGCCGCAGATTGGCAAAAACGCCGAGCCCGGCACGGATGTTGAGCAGCCCGGTCTCCTGTTTGAGATGCTTCTCATTGTTATCCCACTTATACCTGCAATGATAGCATCACATTCAATTACTGAAAGAAAATGCAGGGGCATATCACTAATTCTGACCAAAACAAATGTGGTTGCAGATCAGCATCTCCTGGAAGTAGAAAATGTGGCTCAAGATACAAATCAAATGGAACAAAGAAGGGGGGCACCTTGACGAGTTCCATGGCGTGGTTAGAGCGGCATCCTCTTGTCGGTGCACGCTTCATCGAGCACGACCGTCGTGGCAATCAGAGGGGAAGAAGGCACGAAGTGGCCACGGAACAGGAGGATCCTCACCCGACGCGGATCCGTCGCTGACATCTCAAAGCCGTGCGCGTTGACGAGCAGCCGCCCTTGGTGACGAGACGGTGGTGGCCCGCCAAGGGAATAGAGTGGGGGAGGGGAAGAGGGTGTTGCGCCGCCGGGGCGAGGGCATCGAGGGTGGGGACAACACCGGTGGGGGAGACCGAAGACGGGTAGGGAGGTTGCAGGTTGCTGCCAGATCAGGGGAGGGTTAGGTGGAAATCCAAACCCTAGCAGAGAGGAGGAGGGGGAACGCCATGGCCATGCCTGGACTAGTGGATATGGGGAAGGTGAGGGGAGGGGATGGAGGAGACGAGGTCGACGGTGGGTGGCGTGGCAGTGGTGGGTCGGGATGGCGTCCGATCTGGAAGGCGGGGTGATGGTGGCGGCGCGATCTGGAAGGGGAGGAGGAGAGCCGAGTTGTAGGTGCAAGAGGACCGCGGGCTCCGGCGTGATCTTGGGGAGGAAGATCGCGGGCTCGGCGTCTCCTGGTGGTGGCGAGTGGCTTGAGCGTGCGCGATGAGGGGGGAGAAGGGGGCGGCGGCGATGGAGTGGGAGGGGATAGGGTTTGGGTGGTTGGGCTGCCCGGGGGTGGGAGGGGATAGGGTCCTCTTTCTTTCTCTCTCTCTTTTTCTTTAGATAAATGGGATGGGTGGATGGATGGATGGATGCCATGTCATCAATCCATGGCACAAACATTTCAACCAATGAGAACAAAGCATACGTAATTGTGTTTTTATGTGTTTCTATTATATTTTTTGCACAAGGGTGCATTTTGGAATGGCATAATTTGTTCAAATTATATCATACTTTGCACAAAGGTGCATCTTGGAATGCCAAACAATGTTGCCTAAAAAATTGCATTTTTTTGGACGAAAAATTGATTTTCCATTTTTTGAGTGCCCAAAATGAGTTTTTTTGTGAAGGGCCTACCATATATTTGTTGCAAAAGCGGACCGAATCATTTTTCTAAAATACTAGGACATATTTAATGCAAATTTGACCAAATGGTTGAGTCTCACAAGCTTTGATCCACCTCTCGTGAAAAAGATAAATTCCCGCCGATTCAGTTGGAAGCGGGTCAAATTTGAACTGCAGCTGCCTCATAGTTTGCTATTTATTTTTTCCAAAAATCATTTCTAGGTACATAAGTATCTATTTAATCAGAGAAACACCAAAAAAATTCCAAGATTCAACCACTAGCTAGGAACGGTCATTCCCGCCGTTTTGACCGCATTTTGAAACGGGCATAAAAAATTCAAAAAAAATCAAAAAATTGGGAAACCTTCGCATTGTGTCATTATATGTGGCCAAGTTCCCAGGAAAAATAACAAACTTGTAATACGGCAATTATTTTAAAAAAGTGTTCTCAGAAACGAGCTATCACATATGGAGATCAATGGCTTTCAAGCCAAATGATCAATCTTATGGCCACATTAATGGCATAGTTTGTTCAAATGATCTCATATTGTGCACAAGGGTGCATATTGGAATGGCAAACAATGTTGCCTAAGGAAGTTTTCATTTTCGTTGGACAAAAAATCCATTTTCCATTTTTCGAGTGCCCAAAAAGAGGTTTTTTGTGAAGGAACTACCAAATAATTGTTGCAAAATTGGACCAAATCATTTTTATAAAATACTAGGCCATATTTAATGCACAATTGACAAAATGGTTGGGTGTAAATTTTTTTGATCCACCTCTCGTGAAAAAGACAAATTTCCACCGATTCAGTAGGAAGCGGGTCAAATTTGAACTGCAGCTGCCTCATAGTTTGCTATTTATTTTTTCCAAAAATCATTTCTAGTTACATAAGGACCTATTTAATCATAAATACATGGTTTGGTGGCGATACGTAGAGGTTTGGGCAGTGGCCAAGGGCCCCAACTCTAGAGCGCGTAAACTCGCATGCCCGCCGCGTGGTCATCGCGTGACTGTGGCGTTGCCATGCGTTCTGGGTGGCCTAGGCATGTCTAGTGGGTTGGGCACTCCCCAGGTTGGTGCTAGGAAGAAAATTACAACATAAGATTCTCACGAGGAGACCGATCGATGCTCAAACATGAATTAACAGCCAAGTGTTTGATTAGCGGTATGGGAAATGTACATGGCTAATGGGCATGAGTTTTGGCTGAGGATGATGAGTTACTAAGAAGACTGTCTTCACAAATTTTCAGCTCAAAAGGAGGAGCCTAGGTGGTACTTGCTTTGCGAACTACCACACTGGACATAACTATGAATGTTGAAGCTCGACTCAAAATAATGAACGCATTGAGCTGGCATTAGGTGGAGGATGGTTATTTGGGCATAGGAAACCACTGTAGAAAATGGATACTATTTGGAATTGCCAAAGTGGTACTTCCTTCACAATTCTCTTCTATGGACAGAAACTTGGGAAAACTAGTGAGAGAGATTGGATGAATGAAATGAGCTAAAAATTGGTGTAGGTAAGTTACATAGGTATGGTCATGCGCTGGTAAATTTTCAGATCATTTGGGTAAGCCTAGCTAGTACTTACTTCACAAAGCTTCTCTTGAGGTAGAAACTTTGAAAATTTCCTGAGAAAGATTTACTAGGAAAATTGAGCTGAATATTATCATGTGGCAATTATTTGGGTATGGAAGAGTGCCCGAAAAGTTTGAGGGTAATAGGAGGGGTATAGATAACACTTGCTTTGCAACGTGCCAATTTGGCCATAAAATATAAATTGAACCTGGGCTCACATAGATGATTTGACTGAGCTGCAATTTGGAGGAGGGCGATAATTTGGGCATATGAAAGAACTGTATAAATTTCATGTCATTTTGATATATAAAAAAGGTACTTCCTTCACAATGCTTCTAGGTGGACAAAAACTTTGGAAATTTGCCGAGGAAGATTTGCTAGGCAAATGGAGCTGAATTTTGTCATGCGGTAATGATTTGGATAGGAAAGAGTGCCCAAAAATTCTGAGGGCAATCAAGAATATATAAATAGCACTTCCTTCATAAAGTGCTGTCGTGAACAGAATAGGAAAATGAATATTTTTGAATTAATTTTGAACTAGGCAAGGAAGGATTTTTACATATTTGATGAAGATATGACCCAAAGAATTTATGAGATTTTTTTTGGGAATTTTGGGAATGACAGAAATATAGGTTGCTTCACAACCTAGGGCAAAAACTGCCACATGGACATGACACATAGGCAAAACTGATGAGGTGGCGCCTAGTCATAGCAACCCACCACAATTTACAAGGTTATGACCATCTATATTGGTCATGATCAGCTAGAAATAAGGCAGCAGACCAGTGCTATCTGCTTTATGACCATTTCGTGTAAGGAAATTACGACCTTTCTGACCAAAATGGTCGTTATAGTTTAGGTTTTGGAGCCCCCCGAACAACTTTTCACCAATTGGTCTGAAATGGTCATAGATCTATGACCAATTCTTCCAAGGTCACTAACAGAAGGTCACAAGTTGACATATTTCTTGTAGTGTGGCTGATTCCCCTGGCTGCTGGGTTATGTGGCTCAAGTCATCAGCATCCGGTGGCCGCACATAAGTGCCTTGGAAGTTGTCAAGAAATGCGTCTTCCAGATCCTCCCAACTGCCGACGGAATCTGCTGGAAAGCTATTCAGCCAATGCCGATCTGGTCCTTTGAGTTTTAGTGGGAGGTACTTGATGGCATGTAGATCGTCACCGCGAGCCATGTGGATGTGAAGGAGGAAATCCTCAATCCACACTAGTAGAAAACAGGGCTTTGGTCGAGGCCGGGTCAGCCATTAGTCCCGGTTCAGTCCAGAACCGGGACCAATGTGGGCATTGGTCCCGGTTCGTGAGCCCAGGGGGTCGGCCGGGCCACGTGGACCATTGGTCCCGGTTCATATGGACCTTTTGGTCCCAGTTGGTGGGATGAACCGGGACCAATGGGCTGACCCATTGGTCCCGGTTGGCCCGACGATGTACATTATGAACCCATGGAGGTGCAGATACAAAGATACGAGTACGGGAAGCCTCTCGTCAAAGATGAAAGATCTCTATCAACGATGATGCGAAGATTGCATGATTGGTACTTGAAAATCTGTAGAGACTCTAGGGGGAGGAGTACTTTGTATGTGAAAGTTAAAAAGGAGCATGACCTCGTTGGAATTGAACTGTTGCCTGTTCCATTTGAGGAGTTCTATCAATTTTTCAATCAATTGGCCCTCGATAAAACAACGGTCGCCTGCTACTGTCTGTAAGTAGTACTACTTCTGTCATTAAGTCTCTCTATATAGCTCAGCTCTTTCATTGCATGTATTTATAATCATCCTCACTATATTATGCAGATTGAAGATCGCCGAATTGAAGAAAAGACAAGTCAGTGATATTGGGTTCATTAACACATATCTCATAGAAGCAACTCAGGTTAAATTTCATGCCGCAGCTACCGAGGCCAACTTGCTACGATCGTTGGTAATAAATGAAAACAAAGATATAATACTCTTTCCTTACAACTTCAAGTGAGTGTTACTGTCTTGTGCGTATTCGGTTTCCCTTATATATTAGTCAAGGTTATAGTAATGTAATTGATGAGTTATGCATGCGTGTGCAGTTTCCACTATATTCTCCTAGAGATTAAGCTTGAGCAGGGACTAGTAACCATCTTAGACTCAAGACGAAAAGATCCCCAGGACTATGCAGACATGACTCAAATACTCGAGAAGTTAAATCGATCATTATCCACCATATCAGCAACTTTGTTCATTTCTTGATATATCAAGTAATTGTTTTCTTTGTCCGGTAGGGTTTGGAGAAAATTCACCAGAAAAGCTCCGGGACTGCCGAAGGAGCTGCAATTTAGACACCCGAAAGTAAGTACTATAGTAGCATGTTCTGCGCATCTACTAGTCATTCAAGCGCTAGTTTCATCAATACCGTTTGACATTCTTGCTTATCAGTTTGATTGACCTCTATTTCTTGTAAACTGGTTGTGGCAGGAACAAGGGAATGATTTCTGTGGATACTACGTTTGCGAGTCCATCTGCCACACGACCTGTGAGCGGGGCTACACTGACGAACAATATGAAGTACGTAAATAACAACATTCACAATTTTATTTTATTACCATCATTTGTGTTGAGTCTCATCCATTCATATATATATGTATTGACCCCCTTCTTTAAATTAGATCTTTCGGAAGCAGGATGAACTCCTAGCACCAGCTCGCATGCGAGCAATTCAAGAGGAATTGGCGGCATTCTTTCTTGACCACGTGATCCCTGAAGACGGAGAATACTATGTGGACCCTGAGTCCGTATGATTATATTTGTAAGAGATAATTATTGTATATATGCAGCCGGTAGTGTCGGATATATATACGAGAACTTGTTGTTCGACCAATCTCTCGGAGAAGGAGAGGTGGTCGATATCACTTCTCTCTGTATGCATATATGTTCATGACGATCTTCTGTTTCCTTCGTTTGCTTACTAGCTAGCTAGCGTGTCTAGTCCTCTCTATACGTATGTATAGTACGTAGCGTCGACCAAGCAAGGACATAAGAGAGGACACTTCTCTCTATTAATTATAGCTAGCTAACACAATATATGAAACACCTAAATTAACCCCCCAAAACCCCCAAACCCCCCCCCCCCTTTCAAAAAAAAACAAAAACCCCAACCACAGAAATGCTGACGCGTGGATGCCTATTGGTCCCGGTTGGTGCCACCAACCGGGACCAAAGGGTCTCCTGCTTGGGCTCCGCACAGAGGCCACATGGAGGCCCATCTGTCCCGGTTCTGGATTGAACCGGGACTAAAGGGACAGGGCATTAGTACCGACCCTTTAGTCCCGGTTCCAGAACCGGGACAAAAGGCCCTTACGAACCAGGACAACAGGCCCTTTTTCTACCAGTTCCATACCGCGGGATCTGTTGTGCCATCATATGATTCGATATTTACGGGTTTGAAAACCTCCGGGAATTCATGATTCATAACTTCATCAGTGAAGCATAGGGGGTGTGCAGCACCTCTGTGCCAGGCTATATCCCGACGTAGTTCGTATGAGTCTTGTCTGTTGTATTCGTCCTAGCTGGATTTACTCTTGGTGTATCCGATGCGACGATCATCGTCCCGTGTGGGTGCACGTGCCCATGTCCCGTATATTGACCTTGCGATTTTTCCTTACTATCCAAGATGTCTCGCAGGTCCTCTGTGTTGCCCCGGGCCTTAGTATTTTTGACTGAGTGGCGACGGGGTGCGGTCTGAACTATAGGCTGAAACTCCTCTCTGGCTCGGCCGCGTAGTGGCCGGTCGGCCGCATCGTACACTGGTGAATGAGGTTTCAGAGCTTCCTCCTCGAGATGAGGTAACAACCCGCGTTTTTGGAAACTCTTGGACATGCGCTCGAGGCCATGCTCCTCGGCCGCAAGGACTTCGGTCCACCTGTCTGCTAGCAAGTCTTGATTAGCTTGAAGCTGTTGCTGTTTTTTCTTTAGGCTATTTGTCGTGGACATAAGCCGGCACTTGAAACGCTCTTGCTCAACGGGGTCCTCAGGCACAATAAACTCATCGTCGTCGATGCTCGCCTCGTCTTCGGAGAGAGGCATGTAATTGTCCTCCTCCGGTTCTCCATCTGCTGCCTGCTCTGGAGGGCTAGCTTGTTCGTCCTCTAGCTCTACACCGTGCTGGAGGGGATTGTTGTTGTCTTCGATGCTATCCGGAGTGTTATTATCTCCTGTGCCGGTATCACTGTTCTTGTTGTGGCGGGACTTAGAGCGGCGCCACTGACGTAGGCGCTTAGGCTGCTTCTTGGAGGGGTCATCCTCCGCTATCTCGTCGCCATTGCCTTCCTTGGGGGTGTCCACCATGTATATATCATATGATGAGGTGGCAGTCCAGCGCCCTGAGGGCGGTGGTTCCTTTTTGTCTCCGGCTTCGTCGTCCATATCGTCAAAGTCTTCAGAACTGAAGTCGAGCATGTCGGTTAAGTCGTCGATGGTGGCTACTAAGTGGGTGGTGGGTGGGCAGCGAATTTCTTTGTCGTCTGCATCCCATTCTAGCTGGACATAGTTCGGCCAAGGTTCTCCCAACAAGGAGAGAGACCTTAATGAGTTTAGCACATCTCCGAAAGGTGAGTGATGAAAGATATCCGCGGGGGTGAACTCCATGATCGGCGCCCAGTCAGACTCAATGGGCACGGATGTGAGCGGCTCGGTGTCCGTGGCCGGAGATGAATCCAGTGGGTCGGCGACATGGCTCTTGTAAGGGGTGAAGTCAGTATCCGGCTCTATCGCCACTGAGAGTGCGGCCTCCATGGTGGGGTCCATCCCTCCGCTCTCGGATGGCGCGACTTGCTCCAGATTGATGGCCGGAGTAGTTGCGGATGCGATCTCCCAAACATTGTCCGACGGCAGAGTTACGTCATGCTCGTCGCGGCTGTGCGGCACGTCCGACATCAGCTCGAATCCGTCGAAGATCAAGTCTCCACGGATGTCGGCTGTGTAGTTCAATTTTCCAAATCTGACCTGATGGCCAGGGGCGTAGCTCTCGATCTGCTCCAGATGGCCAAGCGAATTGTCCCGCAGTGCGAAGCCGCCGAATACGAAGATCTGTCCAGGGAGGAAAGCCTCACCCTGGACCGCATCGCAAGCGATGATCGAAGGAGCCATCAAGCCTTATGGTGACAACACAGTGGAACTCTCAATGAAAGCACCAATATCGGTGTCAAAACCGGCGGATCTCGAGTAGGGGGTCCCGAACTATGCGTCTAAGGCGGATGGTAACAGGAGGCAGGGGGCACGATGTTTACCCAGGTTCGGGCCCTCTTGATGGAGGTAATACCCTACGTCCTGCTTGATTGTTCTTGATGATATGAGTAGTACAAGAGTTGATCTACCATGAGATCAAAGAGGCTAAACCCTAGAAGCTAGCCTATGGTATGATTGTCTGTTGTCCTTCGGACTAAAACCCTCCGGTTTATATAGACACCGGATGGGGCTAGAGTTACACAAGGTCGGTTACAAAGGAGGAGATATACATATCCGTATTGCCTAGCTTGACTTCGACACCAAGTAGAGTCCCATCCGGACATAGGACAAAGTCTTCAATCTCGTATCTTCATGGTCCAATAGTCCGGCCAAAGGATATAGTCTGGCTGTCCGGAGACCCCCTAACCCAGGACTCCCTCAGTGCCCGCTTGATAGAGGGTCAGTGCTCGAAAGACATGATATTTGAATAAAATGTATTGAATTGTAAAAGACGGTATGATGATAATATTATGATTTTTGCTTAAAAGTTTTTGGTTCCTTCTGTGCGGCCGTTGTTTGCATAATCTGAAAGTTTTCCAGTCGTCGGCTTCAGCCCCCACGTAGAAAATATGGGGGTGTTCTGAAAAGCATATGGCGTTAATGTCTTGGTCCATGAATGGAGGTGTCAATGCGGTGAACGAGGCAACCGGACTATAGGGCGTTAACACTTTCACTTAGCCATATGAGTTTTATGGTAGGTCTACGATATAAACCTTGGTATGTGTCGGTGTCAAAACCGGCGGATCTCGGGTAGGGGGTCCCAAACTGTGCGTCTAAGGCGGATGGTAACAGGAGGTTGGGGACACGATGTTTACCCAAGTTCGGGCCCTCTCGATGGAGGTAATACCCTACGTCCTGCTTGATTGATCTTGATGATATGAGTATTACAAGAGTTGATCTACCACGAGATCGTAGAGGCTAAACCCTAGAAGCTAGCCTATGGTATGATTGTTGTTGTCCTACGGACTAAACCCTCCGGTTATATAGACACCGGAGGGGGCTAGGGTTACACAGAGTCGGTTACAAGGAAGGAGATCTACATATCCGTATTGCCAAGCTTGCCTTCCATGCCAAGGAGATTCCCATCCGGACACGGGACGACGTCTTCAATCTTGTATCTTCATAGTCCAACAGTCCGGCCAACAGATATAGTCCGGGTGTCCGGAGATCCCCTAATCCAGGACTCCCTCAATAGCCCTTGAACCAGGCTTCAATGACGATGAGTCCGACGCGCAAATTTGTCTTCGGCATTGCAAGGCAGGTTCTTCTTCTGAATATGCCATTGAAGATTTTGAACACAAGGATAGTGTCCGGCTCTGCAAAACAAGTTCCACATACCACCGTAGCGAGAATAATATTTCCACAAATCTAATCTGCTGACACGTTTAGCAACATGACATCATGCCATGGCCCGGTCATTATTCAAACCGTTTTTCTCAACCAACACTGCACATATCGTGAGGCAGTTTTCTTGACACGTCTTGTTAAAGCAGAGATCGTGTCCACCTTATTACGGGATTCTCATCAATACGGACGTGGGTAACCCAATCGTGCCCATTGGTATGACTCCTCGATTTTAGGCAAGTCCCAAACGGCCACGAGGAGGACGCTTGATATGCACCCTCTTTATAAAGAGGCCAAGGCATGTCCTTTTTTCCCTCTCGTACTCAATCGAATCCTTCCCCCGCATCGAGTTCCAACACACAAGGCTCAGGTCAGGCGCTTCGGACCTTCAACCATGTCCGGATCCAACCTTCAAGTTCGGTGGATGCCTTCCTCTGTCACAGAGGAAGACATCAAGAAGCTAAGAGAGGCCAGGTATTTAACCTTCGAAATCTCACACAGGCTGCTTGCTCGAGGGCAGGTGATTCTTACTCCCGAACCCGGGGCGAGCGTTGTATTCATCTCTCACTTCCTGTGAGGGCTAGGCCTCGCTCCGGATCCCTTTGTTAAGGGGCTCATGTTCTATTATGGGCTGGATTTCCATGACCTGGTCCCGGATTCCCTCCTTCACATCTCGTCGTTCATCGTCGTGTGTGAGGCCTTCTTCCGCATTACACCAAACTTTGGCATGTGTCTCAAGACTTTCAATGTGAAGCCGAAGATGATCGAGGGGCGTCACACAGAGTGCGGAGGTGCCGCAATAAGCAAAAGCGCTGATGTTCTATGGCCAGAGAGTTCCTTCCCAGAGGTGTCCAGTTTATGGCAACGGGAGTGGTTTTATATCACAGCTCCCCGGAGTACCAAGTGGGTAGCCGCCCCAGCCTTTTGCTCACCCCCCCCCACCACAACTGATGTCATGGATCAACAAGGGGCTGGACTGGGGGCCTGTAAATGATGTGCCGATATTGCAGAGTCGCGTCTGAGATCTCCTCGAGAGAGATGTCAACCTGGTCATGGTAATGCAAGTCATGCTAGTTCGTCGAGTCCTGCCTTGCAAACGTCGACCCCTCCGTATGTGGGAATTCAACCCGGAAGCACCGCGAACTATTCAACACTTCCTCGGTATGATGCTCAAAGAGATGTACAAATTGTTCTTCGGACCACAAATATAGTGTCCGGACACCACCGAGGATGCGGGTCTGAGCTGTAATCGCCCAGATACCCAAGTAATTAATCTCGTGGCCGAACATGCTGTCTTTTTATTTATCACAACATCCTTCTGAAATGTCGCTCTTTGACCAGGACTGGGTAACAATGGCAAAGATGACCAGGTGTTCGGCCCCCCTTCCCGAAGGCTCGGCCGATCCAGTACTAGCCAGAATGCTCAAGCCGGCGCCTTATCAGGCGCCCTCAGGGAAGGATAAAGGGGGAATAAAGAGGCTGAAACCAGGCCTCACTCGTTATTCATCCAAACCAGGGGAATTAGCGTGTCCGCAAAGGAGGATAACCAGGGAGAAGAATCTGAAATTCCCTCTCCTCATGGAAGGAAGAGGACCACCTCTGAAGACCCAGAAACAAAGGTTTCCAAACGGGGGAAGAAATCTTCGCCGGAGGGTCCTGCCTCAGAGGGTACTCTTGCCGCACAGTGCCCGCAAGGGGATCATCCCTCTACCGAGCTGTAAGTAAACAAAAAGTACTTAATAGTAAAAATATCCTATGTTACTTCTAAAGACAATAACCGAAACATATATCTTGTAGTTCGGATCGTAGCCCTTCTCAACAGAGTTCGTCTTCGAGGGATCTTCTAACGGAGATGATGGAGAGCGAAACACCTCCCCATGCCACCCCACCTCATGAGACGGGCGACCCTGAAGTGTCGTCGCGGAGGGTTTCTCCTGATCCGCCAAGGCCAGAGGGTAATCCTTCGGCCACCCGAAGTCCTTAGTATTCGGCTCCTAAAGAGATCAACAGAAAGAGTCCGGAACCATCCGGTGTGCGATCGGATGCACTGAAGGATCTTCTGGAGCAAGTGGCCATCTTAGAAGCGCATCATACGCTAATGGGTACGGTGATTGAGAGGATTTCATCCGCCGAAAGCGGGTTGCATGAAGCTTTTATGAGTCTGCTGAAAGGCTTTGAGGTACGTGAAATAGTGTATGTTTTTTAAAGTACCGCACACGTTAGGTGTGCCCTATGCAGATAGTAGCCCCTGAGACTCTGGTTGCTGTCGAGACCGGCGGCAAACAGAGGATCATAGTCCCAGGTAATAATCAGGACGCCTTTATATGCAGGTGGCGAAAGGTCCGGTGGCTAGCCGGACTGGTGAGTTTGCCGAGGTGAAGCGGCAACTTGATGCGGCAGATGCCAACATCTTGCTTGTCAACAAGCGGCTCGATGAGGCACAGGGTATGTGATTTCTCCGGTGATCAACACATAGTAAGAGGAGCATGATGCTAGTATCTTTAATATGTTGTGACTGCAGATGGAGCTGCCGCCATGGAGACCCTTCGGGCGGAACTTGCCCGAGCCAAGGAACAAGCCAGGAATAGTGATGCGGCCGCTCTAAAGGTGGTCGAAGAGCTGAGAGCCGAACAGGCTGCGCATTGCCAAAGCAAGGAAAAAATAGCCAAGATGGCCGTTGAGTTGAAAGATGGCGCCGACCGTTACCAGCTTCTTAAAAAAGAAAGCTGAGCGAAGGCGACAGACCTGTAGAAGGCCATGGTAGCAGCCAAGGAAGCTCGCTCTAAAATCAGGGCGGCGAAGGAGGAGCTATGTCAAGCTGGAGATATCGCGGCTGGGAAGCCCTTTTTTGTTGTAGACAAAGTTTGGAGATCCAAAGTATGCCCCTCTTGATAAACTATGGAGTTCTGCAAACGCGTACGTGGATTTGTCAGCATGTGCTGCAGATGCGGCCGAGTACTTCAAGGATCAAAATGGTCGTGAAGTGGAAAAGTTGTTCTGGTCACAGTTCCATGTTCCAGTGCATCAGCTGCTGTTGAATGAGCGAATGGCCGAGTGGGCCGAGCTCCATAGGTTGTCTGGGCTTGCCATGAGGTCTGTTGTGGATCATCTATGGCCGGAAGGGCCAAGGTCGAATAGTTATTTTAGTTTAGCGCAACAGTTCCTTGGTGTTGTGCCGCACATCGACGCTATGAAGAGGTCGATGTGCATAGAGGGTGCGCATATGGCACTTGCCCGTGTCAAGACATACTAGGCAGAGATGGAGGCCACCGCTATTGCAACCCAGAGTTCGGCGGTAGGCCGAGTATCTGCCGAGCACTACCTTAAAGAAGTCCTTGAAGGCGCTCGTTCAATAGAAGCTCAGTGCTCGAAGAATATTATGTTCTAGTGACATGTATTCCCATTGTAAAAACAATGTTTTATTGAATTATAAAGGTTGTGTTTATACTTTTTCCAGAAAGTATTATGATGCCTCCTGTGCGGCCGTTTATGTATATATGTATATAACCTGAAAGCTTGCTGTCGTCGGCTTTAGCCCCCACACATATAATGCGGGGCTCTTCGCAAAAAACGCGTATTCACACTTGATCCAACGCCTTGGTCCGTTAAGGAGGTGGTAGCGCAGCGAACGAGGCAATCATACTATATTGCTTTAACACTTTCACTTAGCCATAGGAGTTTGACGGTGGGACTACTATATAGCCCCTGGTACCTCCGCGCTCGTCCGAATACGGTGCGCGTACATACATTACTGGGAAACGACCCTTCGTTAATTCAGAGGAATCCCGAAGATTCCGCTAAGTCATCGAGTGGTTGACTAGTCTCGTGCTTTATCATGACAGTCAGTTTTCGGCTTTCTCTACTAAGGTGCTGATCCGGATGAACCAGGGCACGATCCCAGTAGTTCTCCCGGTGCCGCCTTAGCCGATAGAGCGGAACGTAAGGTAGCAAAACACGAGAGCCGGGAAAACCCAACATTTCACCAAAGACATGATTCGGAGCTGATGCATATAAGGCCAAACTCGCGACGCCGAACACTCCCTAAGGTATTCAGTCTTTATAACATATTCCGGGCTGAACAATGCCCTTAATAATAAACCCCGAGTGTCTAGGTACGTGCAATATTCTAACGTGGCTAAATGCCAATAACGCCAGCATCCTTCCCGGCTGTATTGAGTATCTGGAGGATCTAAACAACAAGAGACAGTAAAAAAGGTTTACATAGGGTCTTAATCTGAAAAGCAACCTTTGAGCGGGTCCCTGCTGCATGTCTGCGCCTGTGTCTCCGTTGTGCCGTGTCCTGGACGGGTGTAGCACGATTTTCATCTGTAAAAGAGAAGAACTTAGGTGAAAGTTGTCGTGCCAAAAAAATTGGTTATTCTCGATAAACCATTAAAATTCAAGATAAGTCAAGTTGAGCCGAACTAGCCCTGATTACACGCGGGAAGCCCCTGGTACTGTCTATGAGGGTGTAACCATCAAACCAATCTTTGGTATATCTAGTGATGCACCGGACTCGCCTAACCGTGTCCGCGGTCTTGATGACCTGTCACTTATTCTGGTTGGTGAGGCCGTCTAGTGCTCGGCTGTTAAAGCCACCTGTCGGTGTAAAAACCGGCTGATCTTGGGTAGGGGGTCCCGAACTATGCGTCTAGGACGGATGGTAACAGGAGGCAAGGGACACGAAGTTTCACCCAGGTTTGGGCCCTCTTGATGGAGGTAAAACCCTACGTCCTGCTTGATTAATATTGATGATATGGGTGTTACAAGAGTAGATCTACCACGAGATCAGAAAGGCTAAACCCTAGAAGCTAGCCTATGGTAGGATTGTATGTTGTGATTGTTGTCCTACGGACTAAAACCCTTCGGTTTATATATACACCAGAGAGGGTTAGGGTTACACAAGGTCGGTTACAAAGGAGGAGATACCCATATACGTATTTCCTAGCTTGCCTTCCACGCCAAGTAGAGTCCCATCCGGACACGAGACAAAGTCTTCAATCTTGTATCTTCATAGTCTAACAGTCCGGCCAATGGAGATAGTCCGTCTATCCAGAGACCCCCTAATCCAGGACTCCCTCAGTAGCCCCTGAACCAGGCTTCAATGACGATGAGTCCGGCGCGCAGTTGTCTTTGGCATTGCAAGGCGGGTTCCTTCTCCGAATACGTCATAAAAGAATTTGAATACGAGGATAGTGTCCAACCCTGCAAAATAAGTTCCACATTCCATTGTATAGAGAATAATGTTTTCGCGGATCTAATTTGCTAGCTTGTTTCGGCAACATGACGTCACGTCATGGCCCGGTGATTATTCGAACCGTTTCTTTTAACCAGCCCCGCACATAACGCGAGGCAGTTTTTCGACACGTCTTGTCAAAGCAGAGATCGTGTCCCCTTATTATGGGATTCTCATCAATACGGGCGTGGGTAACCCAACCGCGCCATCAATTGCGGCACTTGGGGGATAAGTGAGTTTTACCAGGCAAGTGGGGACACTTAATTTTGTCCGCCCATATAAAGGGATAAGGATTCACCTTTCTATCCATGCCTTCTTCCTCCTATGCTCATCCGCTCCCGCACACTCAAGCTCTAGAGCCCATGCTCTCACTTCCATCTCAACCTTCTCCAAACATGTCCGGAGCGGGAGGCAAGTGGATAGTCTCCTCCATCACGGAGGGAGACGTCAAGAAAATGAGGAAAGCCGGATACCTGCCCGACGACATCGCGCACCGGCTCCCAGATGAGGGACAACTCATCCCCACCCCCAAGCCCCATGAGAGGGTGGTATCCCTCACCCATTTCCTCTGCGGACTGGGATTCCCTCTCCATCCCTTCGTCCGGGGGCTCATGTTTTATTACGGCCTGGATTTCCACGATCTGGCCCCGAACTTCATCGTCAACATCTCGGCGTTTATCGTCGTGTGCGAGGCCTTCCTCCGCATCAAGCCCCACTTCGGCTTATGGCTGAAGACCTTCAATGTCAAGCCGAAGGTAGTGAGCGGCCGCCAAGCGGAGTGCGGAGGCGCCATGGTGGGCAAGATGCCCAACATCACATGGTTCGAGGGCTCCTTCGTGGATACCATAAAGGGGGGGCAATCGGGGTGGTTCTACATCACCGAGCCGCACGACCCCGCATGGGTAGCGGCCCCGAGTTCCGATCTGGCATCCCCATGCGGCTCACCTCCCGAAAAGAGATGGGCCTATCATGGGGTAATTCAAAAGAGATGACCGGACTCCAGACATGTATTCAAAACATGGTGGACAAGAAGCTCAAGCTCGTCAACATAGTCCAGGTTATGCTCATCCGCCGGATACTCCCGTGCCAACAATAGGAGTTCACCTTGTGGGAGTTCAACCCGACGCAGCACCAAACTCTGAACAGGCTCTTCGACACGACTCATGAAGATGCCTGGAGGGTGCTGTTCAAGGGCGCCGCGGTCCCTCCCCCAATTACTGAGGATCGCAGATTCAGCGTGAAGCGACAAGCCAGTGCGATAAGCTGTTTTACCTTTTATAGGATACTTGTTTTCTATATAGATTGACTCTATGCGGGATATAAACTCCCGTGCCGTTAACAGGACTGCCAGAAGACGGCCGGACAAATCGACTGTCCGGCTCCCTTGCCCGAAGGCCCTGCAGACGCCCTTCTAGCGAAGATGTTGACTCCGGCCCCTTATAAGGTGCCGGAGAAGACCAAGAAGGCCAAGGGAGCTCGAAAGATTTCCCGACACCAGGCGTCGTCGGACTCACCGTCCGATCACTCTGCGGCGCACTCTTCCCCCGAATATGAGGAAGAGGAAGAATAGGCTCCCCCACCGACTGGGGAGACAAGAAAAGGAAGGCCGCCCCAACTGGGGAGGCCGGAGGGTCCAAGAAGGGAAGGACTCTCCTTCCGGACAGCTCCACCGTCGCCGACAAAAGTGAAGACGAGTGGCTGCCTAGGGCCAAGCCCCAGGGGTGATCGTAAGTATTCGGATACCAAAGTAACCCATAGGATTCCTTTGTCGCATTGCTTTCCCTAATCGCCGAACATAATTACGCAGGTCGGCACGAGCCAACATTGAGGTATCATCGGACGGCTCCCTGGGTTCGTCGAACATGGATAGCGATCCGGTCCCGACTGCCACCTCCCCTCATCCTACCGATGACGCCGAGCTGTTGTCTCAAGAGGCACCGGATCGAGGGGAGACAGTCCCGGAGGCGCCTCAAGGCGACATTCCGGACTCCGGGAGCAGAGGGGACGGGGCCCCTGAGAGCTCCGAGTTCGGCCCTCAGCCGAACACCGCGCCGGAACCTCCAGCAGTTTCGGGCTCGGGCAGGCTGTCTCCTTCTAAGAGGGGTGAGACGCCTATGCCATGACCTTTGTCCATACAGAGGCGCTGGACAATCTGTTGGAAGCGCTTCGCAGCGCTTCCATCGAGGAGGAGCACCGCACTATCATGAGTGCGGTGATCCAGAAGGTTCAGTCCGCCAAGAGCGGATTGATTGAAGCCTGTACTAGCCTTCTAACAGGCTTCGAGGTAAGTGTTTTAAAATGTAGTAGAAGTATTACCGCATAGATAGTAGCCCCTGATGCTTTGTTCGGTGTTCGCTAAGAAAAGCCGAACATAGGATCAAATAATATCGCAGGAGTCTAATATAAGTATGTTAATATGTATATGCAGGCTTCTCTGCTGGCGTCCGCCGCACTAACTGCGGAGGTCGCCGTACTGAGGCAGGACCTCGATGGGTCCATGAAAGAGCTTGGCCTTGTCAAGGGGCAGCTCGAGGGGAACAAAGGTAAGTAATACACCATCTATAGATATATGTATATAAAAGGACGTGATTGCAAAATGACAGGATCATTGTGTGTTTTGCCAGGGGCCACGACCAAGGTGGCGACCCTGAAGCAAGCGCTGACCAAGGCCGAAGATACAACGGCCAAGGAGCGCACCGATTGAGAGAGGCACGAGGTTTGGGTGGGCGAGGTGCAGCAAAAGCTCCAGGCTCTCGTGACGAAGCACGAGGCGTTGGAGCTTGACTTGAAGACGCGAGAGTCTGAGCTTGCCGCGGCTCGTGAGAGCGCGAAGAGTGCCAAGGCCGAGGCCCAGAAGGCCCTTCAGGAGATCGACGCGATGAAGAAGATAGCGGCGGGTAAGGCTTTCTATATGCAAAGCAAGCATGTAAAGGTGAATTACCGATTACTTACCCGAATCCGGAGCTCTTCAGGAGCATTCACAGATTTGCCCCGCAGTGTGTCCGATGCCGCACAATTCTACCAGGCCGAGGACGGAAGCTCGACGGAGAAGCTGTTCTGGTCTCAGTATGCTGAGGCCGAACATCTGGTGCCAATGAGCGACCAGCTGAAGCAGATGGCCGAGCTACATAAGGCGGCCGATCAGGCCATGAAGGGCTTCATAGTTCGGTTGTGGCATGACGACGCCCTTCCGAACTGCTTCTTCGGCCTGGTGAGGTGGCTTGTGGATGCCTGCCCCCAGCTGGAGGTCGTCAAGCGATCCATCTGCATAGAAGGTGCACACCGGGCTTTTGCCCGTGTAAAAATGCAGTGGGTCAAGCTAGACGCCGTGAAGTTGATCAAGGAGGGGCCACCGGAGGGCAAGGAGCACCGCCACCCCGAGATGTACTACAAGGGTGTTTTGCCGGGTGCCACTCTTATCGCGAATGAGTGTTCACAAAATGTAATATTTGAATGAGACTTGCTCGTTTTGTCCTGTATGTGTGAAAACTTGTTTCATATGCGCCATGCAACGCTTGTTTGAATTTAAAATATTACCTTCTGTTTGGCTATTTATCCAATCTGAGAGATGGCTAGTCCTCGGCTTCTGCCCCCATGCCGCTAGTGCTGGGGTGTTCGGGATAAACCTGAGCACTCTTGTTCCCATATTTGGGTCCTTCGAGGGAGGTGCTCAGCACAACGAACAAGGCAACCAGACTAATATTGCTTTATCAGTCTCACTTGGCCATAGAATTCTATAATTTTAAATTTCAGCAAAGCCCCTAGTGTTCGGAAGGCCGAATTCGGGGCGCGATACACGCCTGTAAGCCGGGCAGAGCCGGCCCCTCGCCCTAAGTGGCATAAGTCTTTAAGGACTTGGAAAACCCCGCCGAACAGCGACCAGTCTCTCGCCTTATCATGACAGTCAGTTTTAGCTTTCTCTACTGAGGTGCTCAGCCCGGCAGAACCGGGGCACAATCGCAGTAGTTCTGCTAGCGCTACCTTAGCCGATAGAGCGGAACGTAAGGTACCAAAACATAGGAGCCGGGCAAACCCAACATCTGACCAAAGACATGATTCGGAGCTGATGCATATAATGCTATAAGTTCGGGGTGCCGCACTTGTGAAAGTGTTCAGACTTTTCACACCATATTGTGGGTAAGTAAGCCCATGGTGCATTGGCCGTACCAGAGTGTACGGTTGCAAGGCATCATTAATGAACACACACACACACACACACACACACATATATATATATATATAACAAAAATGCAATAATAGTCGTAGTGTCATGCATTGTATATTAAAAAATTGCATTAAAGCAGAGTGATACAGATAGTGCATTAAGCAAAAGAGTAGGACTATGTCCCTTCCAAGGGCGAGCTGAGGAATGATATGAAATCTGTAATCAACCTGGGAATTCCATTGTATAAGGTAGTTGTCTGCCTCCTTGTTTGCTGTATCATGTGTTCGACAATAGAGCTGCCGGACTGTGTTTCCAGAGATTAAAGTCCTGAAAGAAAAAGAAAAATAACCAAATGGGAAGCCCCTAGTGCGGTTTAGGCCGCGTTTTGGGGCATGCCGCAGTTGTGCCCCCCCTCCCCACTTGTGCCCATGGTATTTTTAATGCGTAATTATGTACATGCGGCATGAATAACACCGTTGGGCTGGGATTGGGGTGGCCGCCGTATTGCTACGCGAGCTCAGATCGCGCCAGGCGGTCTGTCTGCCGATTGCCCTGAGCGCGCTTGAAGGTGTCCGGGCTTTGAAATGCCGAACTGGTGGATTGCCTTGAGAGGCTGCTTTGCACTTCTGCTGCAAGGGCCGCGGTGTGCTCCTCTGTTCGGAGAGAGCGCTCTGTGTTTCCATTGACTGTAATAACTCCGCAAGGTCCTGGCATCTTGAGCTTGAGGTATGCATAATGTGGTACCACATTGAATCTAGCGAATGCGGTTCATCCGAGCAGCGCGTGATAACCACTGCGGAACGGGACTATATCTAAGATTAACTCTTTGCTTCGGAAGTTATCCGGGGATCCGAAGACCACTTCCAGTGTAATTGAGCCTATGCAGTGGGCCTCTACGCCTGGAATGACGCCTTTAAAGGTCGTTTTTGTGGGTTTGATCATTGAGGGGTCTATACCCATTTTGCGCACTGTGTCCTGATAAAGCAGGTTCAGGCTGCTGCCGCCATCCGTAAGGACTCGAGTGAGGTGAAATCCATCGATTATTGGGTCTAGGACCAGTGCGGCGAATCCGCCATGACGGATACTAGTGGGGTGGTCCCTGCGATCGAAGGTGATCGGACAGGAGGACCAAGGGTTGAACTTTGGGGCGACTGGCTCCAACGCATATACGTCCTTGAGCGCACGCTTCCACTCCCTCTTGGGGATGTAGGTTGCGTATATCATGTTCACCGTCCGCACTTGCGGGGGAAACCTCTTCTGTCCTCCAGTGTGCGGCTACCGGGGTTCTTCCTCGTCATCGCTATGCGGCCCCTTGTCCTTGTTTTCGGCAATTAACTTGCCGGCCTACTTGAACACCCAACAATCCCTGTTGGTGTGATTGGCTGGCTTGTCTGGGGTGCTGTGTATTTGACACGAGCGATCGAGTATACGGTCCAAGCTGGACGGACCCGGCGTACTTTGTTTGAATGGATTTTTCCGCTGACCCGGTTTAGAGCCTTTGAATCCGGCATTGACTGCCGTATCCTTAGTACTTTCGCTGTTAATGCGGCGCTTATGCTTCTTGCGACGTGACCTGCTATTGCCGTCCTTGGTATCTGAGGAACCATGGTTCTTTGATATGTTATTACTGCGAGCCAACCAGCTGTCTTCTCCCGCACAAAAGGGGGTCATGAGCGTCGTGAGAGCTGCCATAGATTTCGGCTTTTCCTGACAAAGGTGCCGGGCTAGCCACTCATCTCGGATGTTGTGCTTGAAAGCCGCTAAGGCCTCCGCATCCGGACAGTCGACAATTTGATTTTTCTTTGTAAGGAACCGAGTCCAGAATTGCCTGGCCGACTCTTCTGGCTGCTGAATTATGTGGCTCAAGTCATCGGTGTCTGGTGGTCGCACATAAGTGCCCTGAAAGTTGTCGAGGAATGCGGCCTCCAGATCTACCGAACAGCTAATGGAGTCTGCTGGCAAGCTATTAAGCCAATGATGTGCTGGTCCTTTGAGTTTTAGTGGGAGGTACTTGATGCCATGTAAGTCATCACCGCGGGCCATGTGGATGTGGAGGAGGAAGTCCTCAATCCATACTACGGGATCTGTTGTGCCGTCGTATGATTCAATGTTTACCGGTTTGAAACCTTCTGGGAATTGATGTTCAATTACTTCCTCTGTGAAGCATAAGGGGTGTGCGGCACCTCTGTATTGGGCTACATCACGACGCAGCTCAAATGGGTCATGCCCGCTGTGTTCGGCCCGGCCGGATTTGCTTTTACTATATCTCGCGTGACGTTTACCGTCTCGTAGAGTGGTGCGCCCTCGTGATCCGTAGATAGATCTTGAATGCTTTGCTTTGTCCTCCAATATGTCTTGCAGGTCTGGCGTATCTCCCCATGCCTTTTTATTTAAATGGCGTTGGGGTGGGGTCTGAGCTTTTGGCTGGAATGCCTCTCCATCGCGGCCACGAGGTGGCCGATCAGCCGTATCATACGCTTCTTCCACCAGTCGGGGTAGTAACCTGCGCCTTGGGTAACTCTTGGAGGGACACTCGAGTTTATATTCCTCGGCCACGAGGACTTCCGTCCATTTGTCAGCTAGTAGGTCTTGATCGGCTTCAAGCTGCTGCTGGCTATTTGCCGTGGCCATAAGCCTGCGCTTGAAGCGCTCTTGTTCAACGAGATCCTATGGTACGGCGAATTCATCGTCGCCGAGGCTTGCCTCGTCTTCAAAGGGGGGCATGTAATTGTCATCCTCCTCCTCTCCGCTAGCCGCTCTCTCGGGAGAGCTGGCTCCTTCATCCTCCTGCTCTAAATCTTGCTTGAGGGGATTGTTGTTGTCTTCGGCACTATCCGGAGTGTTATTATCTCCTATGCCGATGTCACCACTTTTGCTTTCGCAGGACTTAGAGCGGCACCGCTGACGTTGGCGCTTGGGTTGCTTCTTGGAGGGGTCATCCTCCGTTATCTCATCGCCATTGCCTTTCATTGGGTGTATCCACCATGTATATGTCATACGATGAGGTGGCTTTCCAGTGCCCTGTAGGTGTTGGTTCATGTTCGTCTCCTACATCGTCGTCCATACCGTCGGTGTCTCCGGAGTCAAAGTCGAGCATGTCGGTTAAATCATCGACAATGGCTACAAAGTGGGTGGTGGGTGGGCGTCGAATTTCTTCATCGTCCGCATCCCAATCCTGTTGGCCATAATCCGGCTAGGGCTCTCCTGACAAAGAGAGAGACCTTAGTGAATTCAGAATGTCGCCGAAGGGCGAGTGATGAAAGATATCTGTGGCGGTGAATTCCATGATCGGCGCCCAATCGGATTCGATTGGCAGGGGCACGGATGATTCAGGGTCCGGAAGAGAGTCTGGCACCTTGGAGTCATGGGCTGCGCAGAGGATTATGCTGGTGTTTGGCTCAATCGCCGTCGAGACTGCAGCCCCTGAGGCGGTGTCTAGCCACCCGTCCTCGATTGGCGCAGTTGGCTCCGAGCTAAGGGTCGGAGCTGATGCGGGCGCGGCCTCTGGGGTACCGTCCGGTGGCAGAGCTAGGTCATACCCATCGTGACAGTGCGGCGCACCTGGCTGTGCCTCGAATCCGTCCAACATCAAGTCCCCGCGGATGTTGGCCGTGTAATTCGAACTTCCAAATCTGACCTGATGGCCAGGGGCGTGGCTTTCAATCTGCTCTAGATGGCCAAGCGAATTAGCCCGCAGTGCAAAGCCGCCGAATACGAAGATATCTGTCTGGGGAGAAAAGTCTCACCCTGGACCGCATCGCTATTGATGATAGTAGGAGCCATCAAGCCTAATGGCGATGACACAGAGGAACTCTCAATGAAAGCACCAATGTCGGTGTCAAAACCGGCGGATCTCGGGTAGGGGGTCCCGAACTGTGCGCCTAGGCCGGATGGTAACAGGATGCAAGGGACACGAAGATTTACCCAGGTTCAGCCCTCTTGATGGAGGTAAAACCCTACGTCCTGCTTGATTAATATTGATGATATGGGTGTTACAAGAGTAGATCTACCATGAGATCAGAAAGGCTAAACCCTAGAAGCTAGCCTATGGTATGATTGTATGTTGTGATTGTTGTCCTACGGACTAAAACCCTTCGATTTATATAGACACCGGAGAGGGTTAGGGTTACACAAGGTCGGTTACAAAGGAGGAGATATCCATATACGTATTGCCTAGATTGCCTTCCACGCCAAGTAGAGTCCCATCCGGACACGAGATGAAGTTTTCAATCTTGTATCTTCATAGTCTAACAGTCCGACCAATGGAGATAGTCCGGCTGTCCGGAGACCCCCTAATCTAGGACTCCCTCACCACCGCACGTTCTTCCGCACATAGAGAACGCTCAATATTTCCACTAACTGTGATGGTTCCATGTGGACCAGGTATCTTAAGCTTAAGAGAAGCGTAATGTGGCACTACATTAAAATGATCGAAAGCTGTTCTTCCGAGTAGTGCTTGATAGCCGCTTCGGAATGGAGCAATGTTGAAGTCTAACTTCTCATTTCGGTAGTTGTAGGGTGAACTGAATACATCCTCTAGTATTAGAGAGCCCGTGGAGCGGGCCTCTGGGCCTGGTATTACTCCCTTGAAGGCAGTATTACTGTGGCTGATTTTTGTTGGGTCTATCCCCATTTTGCGGACTGTGTCCTGATATATCAGATTTAGACCACTGCCGCCATCCATATGGACTCGTGTGAGATGGTATCTGTTTATTATTGGGTCTAACAACAAGGCAGCCAATCCTTCATGCTAGATGCTTGTCGGGTGATCCCTGCGATCAAAAGTGATCGGGCAGGCCAACCAGGGGTTGAACTTAGGGGTGACGGGCTCTACGGCGCGTATGTCTCAGAGTGCATGTTTGCTTCTCCTCTTCGTCATGTGGATCATGTTTACTGTCTTAACCTCTGGTGGGAATTTTTTGTGTCCTCCAGTGCTTTGCTGGCGAGGTTCGTCCTCATCTTCGCTTGGTGTCTCTCTCCCCTTGTGTTCGGCGTTTAGCTTACCGGCCTTCTTGAAGATCCAGCATTCTCTATGGGTGTGATTTGCAGGTTTATCGGGGGTGCCATGAGTCTAACATAGTTTGTCTAGAATCTTGTTTAGGCTGGACGGTCCATCTCTACTGCCTTTGAAAGGCTTTTTCCACTGACCTGGTCGAGAGCCCCTGAATCCGGCGTTTACCGCTGTATTATCTGGGCTATCTTCTTTATTTCGACGCTTGCTTCTACTGCGTCGTGGTTTTCCATTGCCATCCCTGACTTTGGATGTGCTTGGGTCGCTGGTGCTACTGCGGGCTAACTAGCTATCTTTGCCCACGCAAAAGCGGGTCATGAGGCTTGTCAAGGCTGCCATTTTTCTCGGTTTTTCTTGGCCGAGGTGTCTGGCGAGACATTCGTCTCGGACGCTGTGCTTGAAAGCTGCTAAGGCTTCAGCGTCCGGGCAGTCGACGATTTGGTTCTTCTTAGTGAGAAACCTGTTCCAAAGCTTTCGGGCTGGCTCTCCAGGATGTTGAATTATATGACTTAAATCATCGGCATCCGGAGGTCGGACATAGGTCCCTTGAAAATTACCCCGAAAAGCATCCTCGATCACCTCCCAACTTGCAGTTGAATTTTCGTGGAGGCTTTTCAGCCAGTGCCGAGCTGGTCCTTTAAGCTTGAGGGGCAAGTACTTGATGGCGTGGAGGTCGTCCCCGCGAGCCATATGGATATGGAGGATAAAGTCCTCAATCCAGACCCCAGGGTCTGTGGCCCCGTTGTACGCCTGTCGGATTTCGGGTTCCGGCAGACCCTTGAGGTTCGAACACTAGGGTGCGCGCGGAAATTTCGCCTCCTACCTACCTGCACCCCTCCGCCATGCTAGGATCTGAACTAAGGAAAGAACAACACAAGAGACACAGGGTTTATACTGGTTCGGGCCACCGTTGTGGTGTAATACCCTACTCCAGTGTGTGGTGTGGTGGATTGCCCCTTGGGCTGATGGTGATGAGCAATACAAGGGAGAACAGCCTTGCGAGGGTCTGTTCTTGGCTGGGACGATGAACTGCTTGGAGGAGTTCAGTCACCTTTCTCTCTCTCTCTCTCTGATTTCTCTAGACCGAACGACCAAACCCCCTCCGAGAGTCCCTTGCTTTGCGGGTGGCTGGTTCTCGGTCCCCGATCCTCTATCCTCTATGGGGGTGGCTAGTCCTATTTATAGAGGCCCTGGTCCTCTCCCCAAATATTGAGCAGGAAGGGAGCCAACAATGGCGGGCTAATTTGAAGGGGGACAGCAAGTATCAGCTATCCTGACAAAAGCAGTCTTTGCCTACGCAAAGCTCTGGTGATGACGCCGTCTTGGGCTCCACGGGGACCTCCATCTCGTAGTCCTCCTGGTCTTGGTCTCGTTGCACCAAAATGGCAACCTTTTCCTGATGCCTCGGTACTCCGCGGCTGCGCTTGCCCCCCTTTGCACCAAAGAGGGAAGGAGGACGCTGCGCGGGCTCGCACCCGCCTGGCGCCCTGAATCATCATGGCTTGCGTCACGGGCACCTCGTGAGGTACCCCGCCTTGATCTCTCCGCCTCCTCGTGAGCCAGCCTGACGAGGCCGTGCCTGAGGAAGCTCCGCATCGTCCGCCCCGCGAGGCTTGGCCCCTCGCGAGGGTCTTGGGTTTGTGTTGGTGAAGATGGGCTGTGTTGGGCCCCCCTTTGAGCCACGCCGCAGGCCGCAGGCAGGCAAGTCTGGGGACCCCCGTTCCCAGAACGCCGACAGTAGCCCCCGGGCCCAAGGCGCGCCCGGACTTGGCCGTGCAGGGAGGCGGAAGGGCAAGAGCGAAGCGACGCGGGCCCTAACAGCCTGCGACCTTGGACGCCGTGTGGCGGTTGACTGGACGTGGGCGCCTTAGCAACCGCGCGAGTTGATAAAGGAGTGGCGTCCGCCTAGGCCCTGCTTCTTGCTTTCTCCAGTTGCTGCTCAGATCCCCTTTCTTGCGCCTCTCCTTCCTTCCTCCGAGATTTCCAGATCTGCTCTGACAGCGCGACCTAGGGAGCCATGGCACCTCGTCAGCCCCCGGCCGCAGCTTGGTACTCGTCTGCCCTGGACTCGCCGAACGTGTCGGAGGCGGGCCTTGCCGGTTGCGCCGGATGGCGACGGCGTGGGGCATCGACGGGGAAAGGTGTTCAAGACCGGCTCCGCCACCCATGAGGTTCAAAGGAGCACCTTCTATCCGCTCTTCGTAAGTGCCATTGTTGCTGGCCTGGTGCCTCCCTTCTCCGAGTTCTTCTTCTCTGTCCTCCGCCATTACAAGCTACAGGCTCTGCATCTCCATCCCAACTCCGTTCTTCTCCTGGCAATCTTTGCTTATTATTGCGAAGCACATGTTGGGATGCAGCCCTCAGTGGCCTTGCTGCACCACTACTTCTACCTCCGGACCTCTTGTGGGACTGCTTCCGCGTGCGCGAGCTTCGTCGCGGACGACGGCGCCATTACCATCTCGAACTCTGGGAAGAGGATCGAGGGCTTCAGGAGCAAGTGGATCTTGGTGGATGTTGGGCGCATCCACCCTCGGCTGATCCTGCCCACGGAGCAGCCCACGAGCTCCAGCGACTGGGGTCGAGCGGAGCTCGCGGATCCCCGCGCGAAGATGGTGTTGGAGAAGATGGACGCGGATCTGAGGCCGACCGACATGGCGGCGGCGAAGCTGACCGGCGCGTCGCTACTGAGGGTGTTCCTGGAGCACCGGCTGGCTCCGCTCCGGCAGTACTCGCTTCCAATGTGGAGGCCCCGTCCGAACCCCGCGGCCTTGGCCGATGGAGACCTGGCTGCTGTTCTCCAATCTCTGGTCGGGGGCAATGTGGCGAGGCTGGAGGGCGCTCCTACGCCCTTGTTCCTCCGCAACGACTGGGAGCGGGTGGTGAAGTCCATGCCCGTCTTCAACGGGGATGGGCCAGTGCCCCTGGAAGCTCCCGAGGAACCGCTGGACGTGCCCTCCGGCGACTCCAGTGAAGAGGAAGAAGGAGGGGAGCGAGGAAAAGGGCCTGACTCCAAGGCGACTAAGGGAGAGTCGAGGGCTCCCCTCCCCCGGCGCAGGTCCCGCATTCTCCGCCTCTCTCCGAACGATGACGACGAGGATGACGACGAAGACGATGATGAGCAGGACGGCGGGAGCTCGCCCCCGATCCCGAAGAAGGACAGGACCAGGCTGATCTCCCGCGGGTCTCCCCCGGCCCTGGGGCGAACCGCAGACGCACCTTCTGCCTCCAAGCTTCCCGAGGTTGACCCTTCCAGCCGGCTTTCAGGCTTCAAATTTGGCCGGAGGCCGCTTGAGCTCACTGGCGACGACCCGTAAGTATTCGATTCTTGTCTTTGTCTCTTGCTTTGCTTCTGAGGCTTGACGTCCGCATCTTTGGATAGGTTGGCACCTGCAGCGAAGAAGCCGAAGGGGGCTCCCGAGGTTCCATCTGTGGCGGCGCTTCTGCCCGAGAAAGGAAGGTGACCGCGACGCACAGGCTTCTCCTGCCCGGTCGTCCTCGCGAGGTTTGGCTGAGCTGGCTGGGGCGAGCTCAGCCCCCACGGCCCAAGTGGCTCCCGAGGTGCTCTTGCCTGCCGCCGTCACTACATCTGTCGGGGCACGGCAGACTCCGCCTCAGGATGCTGCGGCTGCGCTGCCGCCTTCTCCTCCTACTCCACCGGCCGCTGTCTCTCCGACTCCTTCTACCGTTCTGGATCGTGTTGTTGCTGAGCTGGACCGACTGCGGCAGGATCTTCTTGGCGCCGACCCCCGCTTGGTGGCGGGGCGTTTGGAGCTGGCTTCTAGATGGGTTCGCTCCGACGCCTCGATTTGGGCGGCGCTGGTCCAGGCCTCGACGGCATGCGACAAGGAGAAGCAGGCCGTCCTGGCGGTGAAGGCTGCTCGTGATGCAGCCTTGGGGGAGGTGGTCGACATTCACAGTCGCTGCAAGGCGCTGGAGGACGAGCTGCAAGGCCTACGGGATCAGCTCGCTAAAGAGGTCCGCCTTCGCCAAGAGCAGGAAGAAAGCGTGAAGGCTCGCGAGGTAGCCGTCGAGGGCCGGGAGGACAAGCTCAGGAAGCGCCGTGACCGCCTAGGCGCGCTGGAGTTGGGGGCGAGGAAGGCCGAGCTGGACGGCAAGGCCCTGGTTCTTGCTGAGGACCGCGCAGCCTTCACGGAGTTGGAGGCGAAGGGTCACTCCTCGCTGAGGACGCTTTACGACAGCGGCCTGGAGAGCCCGCTGACTGGCACCAAGGACGGCCCCGCCAAGCTGCTTCCCTTCCTGGTTCACGCTCTTAAAGATGTCGCCCTTGGCCTTGGCCCCACGGCCGAGGCCGAGGCGCGTGTCCTGTCTTCTGCAGCACTGACGCAGGTCCTCACCCACATCTACCTTCGCGATTCCGGTGTCGACCTCGACAGCCTGCTGGAGCCAGTGAGTGGTGAGTGTGCCGCTGCCGCTGCCGAGGCCGTGAAGGGTCGCGCGGAGGCTCTGTTGGGGAAGTTCCGGGCCTTCAGCACCAAGCCGAAGCAAGGCGCTGCCGACCCCACTGCTCCGTGAGGCGAACCCGCTCCGCGCTGCTCCCCCGCCGCCAAGTGACTCCATCGTGGCTCCTGTCCTGCTTTTAATTCCTACACACGTATCATGCCTCGGGGAGGCGTTTAAACTTGCGTTTGGCATTGAAATAACAGTGTGGACTGTAATATTTGCTTTTGAATTCCTTGAAATTAGTGCTTTCCTTCCTACTTGCTTATGTTCTACGCCGGCAGAGCCCGGCCCCGCGCGTAGCTCACCCAGCAATAGTCCCGACCGGAAACCAGGATGGGACCAAGGAGTGAGGGGCTACATGACAAGTTAGGCTCCTGAGTCGCGATGCTCAGGAGTCCCCCTTGGCGCACGAACAGCAAGTAGGGAGGTGTGACGCGGGTGGATCTACCGTTCTACGTCTGCAGAGCCCGACCACGCGTGTGCCTCACCCAGCGATGGTCCCGACTGGAAACTAGGACGGGGCCACAGAGTGAGGGGCTACGTGACCAGTGAGACTCCTGAGTCGCGATGCTCAGGAGTCCCCCTTGACGCTCAAATGGCCTTCGTACCTTGGCTCCACTCGGGGAGAGACGTGCGACGAACCAGGCCCGGGGGGACCTGGCTGGGCGGCGTTCGTCTGGGTGTGACCCAGGCGCAGCCCCCGTGCCTAGCCCCCTCGCGCGGCACTCCCGAGGGGAGGTGTTACGATGAGGCTAGACACTTAGCTCTGGGCTCCCTGAGGTTGACGCGGCCCGGGGGCCACCCTCAGTTGTTTATTACCAGCGTGGAGCATAGTGCTACCGTATGTGTAGGGGCATAGCCGCTCCTCGGCAGTGTCGTCAGCCAACGCGGAGCATGGTGCTTCCACTGGTATGTGGGAGGGGGGCCCCCTCCGGGAGGAGCCCCCAGGGTGTGTACAGCCCCGCCCTGACACGTGGCTGGCACGGTAGGGCCTGGCGAGGTGTATCTGGGCACCCGTGAGCCAGCGCAGGACTCACGGGGCCCTACCTCTAGGCGGGTTGTGCCTAGCACTGGGCCTTATCTTGTGATGTGTCCCTGCAAGTTTGGTTAGATGTCGGCACTCTACGTCCTCGGGTCCCGGCCCTCGAGCTGGTCTCAGCCGTCGCTGGTATGCCAAGTAGCGATGCCATGGACAAGGCCGGAGGGTGAGGGCTGGAGAGCCAGTAAGAGCCCTGAGTCGCGATGCTCAGGTGCCCCCCTTTAACGTGCAAGTGGTCGGCATGGAGGAGAAGAGGTGCCGTGGACCGGCACCAAATAATCAAGCATGGTGGGTCTAACACATAATCGGAAATAAACGCAAATGGGATACATGCCACTAGGCCTGGCCCGAGCGGCTTGGGGATCATGCAGCCTGAGGGGCGCCCCCGAAAAGGTAAGCTAACCACATGGAACAAAGGGATACACGCCGCAGGGACGGACCCACGCGGCCTGGGAATAATGCAGCCCTGGGGGCACTCCCAGCTGGAAGTAAAACTCAAAAGATGTCACCTGATGATGTTGAGGATGAAGGGGTGTTGGTGTAGTAGGCTCGGTGGGCTGCGGGAGCCGGTCCTCACGAGCCCCCAGGCCCAGGGGCCTCGGGAGGCTCCGGAGGCGCTGGCGGCTCCTAGCAGGCCATCTCCATCTCTGCCAGGGCTGCAGAACGCCTGGCCTCTTGTGCCTCCGTGATGCCCCTCATGAGGCGCTGGTACACGTCAGCCGTGTTCAGCAAGCCGTAAGGCATGCGAATGTAGCTGTGGGGTGGACCTCCGCAGCGCCCCACTCGTGAGGGCTAGAGGCACTCGAGAGAGGCGACTCGGTTGAGCCCTGGTATGTCGATGCAGACACGGAGCCCACCATCCTCGCCTGGATGGGGGGCCACTGCTGACAAGCGGCGGCCGCCTTCCGTGGCTCGTGACTCCCGTAGCTCCTGAATGGCCTTGCCGACGAACTCCTAGGGATCTGGATCTCCTTGCCTTGCTCCTTCTCGAGGGAAACATGCTTCAAAACACGCCTCCATGTGGTGCCCAAGCGCCTCCCTCATGACCCTAGCCAGGTCAGTGGCCCTCCAGGGGAGATCTCCCGAGCCCTGATGCGATGGAGGGAGGCTCCCCCTGGGCAGGCGCGGGCCCAGAGGGGCCTGCCTCCTGAGTGGTCGGGCCGGACGATGTCTTCTTCTTCTTGGGGGTGGTCTCGGGAGGCCTCCTGCTTCCACGATCCGGGTCTTCCAGTGACGTGGCTTGAAAGGCTCGTTCCAGGGTACACACCGCGTCCTTCTCTTCACAGGGCACCGTGATGACTCCGCCGCTTCCTGGCATCTTGAGGACGTTGTAGCCGTGGTGAGTTACGGCCATGAACTTGGCCAGCGCTGGGTACCCGAGGATGGTGTTGTACGGCAGGCGAATGTGAGCAACGTCAAAGTCGATGAGCTCGGTGCGGTAGTTGTCGCGTGCCCCGAAGGTGACAGGGAGGCGGACCTGCCCAATCGGGACCGTGGAGCCGTCAGTGATACCGGAGAAGGGCTTGGTTGGCTGAAGCTGGCTGTAGGGCACTTGGAGGTTGTTGAACGTCTCCACTGACAGGACGTTGAGCCCTGCCCCTCCATCGATGAGGGTCTTGGTGACCACCACGTTGCTGATGATTGGGGAACAAAGCATCGGGAGGACTCCGGCTATAGCCGCACACTTGAGTTGATCTGCTGAGCTAAACGTGATGGCGCACGACGACCACCTGAGGGGGCGCGTGGCTTCGAGCCTGGGGAGGACTGCATTCACCTCGCGGGCGAACTGCTTGAAGATGCGCTGAGAGGCTGGGGCTTGTGCTCCGCCCAAGATGCCGGCGATCGCACGCGGCTCCTGGAAGCCCCCAGCCTCCTTGTCCTGGTGGCGGTCCTTGTTTCTCCTTGGCTGCGGCGGCAGCGGTGGGAGGCCTGCGTTGCCTAGCGGGCGATCCTCGCGAGGCTCATCCCTCCAGTCTCTCTCGCGAGGTGGGTCTTGCCAGCGATCCTCGCGAGGTTGGTCGCGCCACCCTTGGCGCGGCGCACGGTCTTCCCAGCGTCCTACGTTTCTTCCTCGTCCTCGGCCGTAGCCCCGGTCACTGCGGTCGGGGCGACGGCCGATCCTTCCTTCTCGCACGGCTCGGAGTTCTTGGCATTCGTTGGTGTTGTGGGTGTGGAGGTCGTGGTACACACAGTACCGGCTGCCCTTGGAGGGTCCGGGCTGATCTCTGCCCCGCTTGGTGTCTGGTTCTGCCGCGAGCACGGCAGCCCTCTTGCGCTTCACGTCCTTGGCCTTGGGCTTCTTCTCTTCTGGGTCCGCGGCAGGAAGCTAGAGGAGGGAGAGATGCCCTTCCTCAGCCCTGGCGCACTTGTTTGCCAAGTTGAACAGCTCCAAGGAAGTGCACAAGTCTTCATGCATCGCCAGCTCCTCCTTCATATTGACGTCGCCCACGCCGTCGGAGAAGGCCGAGAGATGGCCTCCTCAGTCACCTTGGGAATCTTGAGGCGTGCGTTGTTGAAGCGCTGGCTGTACTTCTGCAGGGTTTCCCCGGGCTGTTGCTTGATGCGGCGCATGTCGCTCACGGCGGGTGGCTGGTCGTGAGTGCCTTGGAAGTTTGCGATGAAGCGGGTGCGCATCTCCTCCGAGGAGGAGATTGTGCCTGGAGCCAGGTTCAGGAGCCAGGTGCGGGCCCCGTCCTTGAGTGCCATGGGGAACCAGTTCGCCATGACCTTCTCGTTTTCGCTGGCAGCTTCGATGCCTAGCTCGTAGAGCTGGAGGAACTCTGCAGGGTCAGCCGTGCCGTCGTACCGAGGAGGCACGTCTGGCTTGAACTTGCCGGTCCATGCTATGCTACGCAGTTCGGTGGTGAAAGCGCGACAGCCTGCTGTGGCCACGGGAGGCCTTAGGTGACGGAGAGCCTGGTCTTGCATGTCCCCATGCGCTGCAGCTGGGAGCAGCGCGGGGTCTTGATGTGCGGGAGCAGGAGCATGGTCGCGACGTGCTGGAGCAGGGAGCGCCCGGGCAGCTTCTTGCGGGCGAGGGACTTCATGGCAGCTCTGCTCTTGCCGTGCTGGCGCCTGACGGAGCGGGTTCTGCCCAGGGGCCACGCGCCTTGGGGCCATGGCGTCTTCTTGAGGAGGAGGCAGCCGGGACGCCGCCGGAGCCTCGTCGCCTGCGTGGGGCGGGGTGCGGTGCAGTGGAACGGACGACGCAGGAGAGCCCCCTGCGGCACAGACGATCTCGGCGACGCGGTCAAGCCATTCTTCGTAGACGTCGTCGACGGGACGGTAGCGCAGGAGCTCGTTTGCCACGATGAGTGCAGCTTGAGCCTCCATGGGCGCGCGGAGCGCGCGAGACGAAGAACTAGCTGGGGTGAGCGAGGGAGTTGCGGTGCGGCCGTCTTGCCGCACGGACGGATGCTGGGATGATACTTGCCGCTTATCCCCAGCCGGGCCGGTGGCGGGGTTGACGGCAGGTGACGGGGAACGGCGTGGATGCCCGCCGACAGGGGCCGTCTGGGCGACGCGGGAAGCGAGTGCGGCCCGACGCTCGGCGCGTGCCCGACGAGCGTCAGACATGGGCGTGACGGTCGGAGGATAACGGGGCGGTGGAAGACGAATTCTGGCGCACCCCTACCTGGCGCGCCAAATGTCAGATTTCGGGTTCCGGCAGACCCTTGAGGTTCGAACACTGGGGTGCGCGCGGAGATTTCGCCTCCTACCTACCTGCACCCCTCTGCCATGGTAGGATCTGAACTAAGGAAAGAACAACACAAGAGACACCGGGTTTATACTGGTTCGGGCCACCGTTGTGGTGTAATACCCTACTCTAGTGTGTGGTGTGGTGGATTGCCTCTTGGGCTGATGGTGATGAGCAATACAAGGGAGAATAGCCTCGCGAGGGTCTGTTCTTGGCTGGGACGATGAACTGCTTGGAGGACTTCAGTCACCTTTCTCTCTCTCTCTGATTTCTCTAGCTAACCGACCGAACGGCCGAACCCCCTCCGAGAGTCCCTTGCTTTGCGGGTGGCTGGTTCTCGGTCCCCAATCCTCTATCCTCTATGGGGGTGGCTAGTCCTATTTATAGAGGCCCTGGTCCTCTCCCCAAATATTGAACGGGAAGGGAGCCAACAATGGCGGGCTAATTTGAAGGGGGACAGCAAGTATCAGCTATCCTGACAAAAGCAGTCTTCGCCTGCGCAAAGCTCTGGTGATGACGCTGTCTTGGGATCCACGGTGACCTCCGCCTCGTAGTCCTCCTGGTCTTGGTCTCGTTGCACTGAAATGGGAACCTTTGCCTGATGCCTCGGTACTCCACGACTGCGCTTGCCCCCCTTTGCACCAAAGAGGGAAGGAGGACGCTGCGCGGGCTGGCACCCGCCTGGCGCCCTGAATCGTCATGGCTTGTGTCACGGGCACCTCGTGAGGTACCCCGCCTTGATCTCTCCGCCTCCTCGTGAGCCAGCCTGACGAGGCCGTGCCTGAGGAAGCTCCGCGTCGTCCACCCCGCGAGGCTTGGCCCCTCGCGAGGGTCTTGGGTTTGTGTTGGTGAAGATGGGCTGTGCTGGGCCCCCCTTTGAGCCACGCCGCAGGCCGCAGGCAGGCAAGTCTGGGGACCCCCGTTCCCAGAACGCCGACAACGCCTCTATGTTCACTGGTTTGAATCCTTCTGGAAATTCGTGGTCCAGCACCTCATCAGTGAAACATAGGGGGTGTGCGGCACCCCTGTATTTAGATGTATCATGGCGTTCGGACGGTTGTAGTATTCAGATTTGATTTTGTGCCGGAGCGCGCTTCCTAGATCCATAGATGGATCTGGTCATACTGGATTTTTGGCGCAAGTCCTCACGTAGATCGTGTGTTGACTTATGTGCGTCCTTGTTAGCCGCTCTATCGCGGCCACAAGGTGGTTGATCCGGCCGTTTGGCCATTTTATTTTTCGGTTGTGTGGGCTCTACGGCCTCATCATCATATTCCGGTAATAGCTTGCGCTTTGGATAGCTCTTTGTGTGGTAACTTCCACCATACTTTTCTTCGTTGTCAAGAACTTTGTTCCACCTGCTGTTGAGCGTATTTTGTGCGGCCTTAAGCCCTTGCTTCTGCTTCTTCGGACTCCTCGCTGTGGCAATAAGCCTTCTGCGGAGGTTCTCTTGTTCCAAGTGTGTTTCCGGGATGATGTGTGCATCTTCGTCCGGACTGTTTTCCTCCCTAGAGGGGGGTTGATGAGGTTTATCCTCGGCGTCGCCGTGTTCGGACATCGGATCAATACTATGTTCGCCGTTTGCAGTTTCATCATACTCTGCCGCTGGGTCAATGTGGTCGTCGTTTTCTTTGGAGTCGACTGGAGTGTTATTTTCTCTTGCGCTGTTATCGCTGTTTTTGCCGAGGCGGGATTTTGAGCGGCGCCTATGCCGACGCTTTGCTTGCTTCTCGAGGGAGCTATTCTTTGTTGCACCCTGCCGTTCTTCGTCATTGTTTTCTTTGGGTGTATCCACCATGTATATGGCATGTGGTGAAGTGGATGTCCAGCGCCCTGTGGGCACTGGTTCCTGTTTGTCTCCTGCATCGTCGTCCATACCGTCGAAGTCTTCAGAGTCGAAGTCGAGCATGTCAGTTAAATCGTCGATAGTGTCTACTAAGTGGGTGGTGGGTGGGGAGCGAATTTCTTCATCGTCCGCATCCCATTCTAGCCGGACATAATTCGGCCAAGGTTCTCCTGACAAGGAGAGAGACCTTAATGAATTTAGCACGTCGCCGAAAGGTGAGTGCTGAAAGATATCCACGGAGGTGAACTCCATGATCGGCGCCCAATCGATTCGATAGGCACGGACATAGGCGGCTCGGAGTCCGTGGCCGGAGACGAATCCAGTGGTTCGGCAACATGGCTCTCGTAAGGGGTGAAATCAGTATCTGGCTCTATCGCCATTGAGAGTGCGGCCTCCATGGCGGGGTCTATGCACCCATCCTCGGATGGCGCAATTTGCTCTGGATTGAAGGCCGGAGTAGTTGCAGTTGTGATCTCCCGAACACTATCCGACGACAGAGCTAAATCATGCTCGTCGTGACCGTGCGACGCACCTGACATGTGCTTCAATCCGTCGAAGATCAACTCTCCGTGGATGTCGGCAGTGTAGTTTAAGTTTCCGAACCTGACCTGATGGCCAGGGGCGTGGCTCTCAATCTTCTCCAGATGGCCAAGCGAGTTGGCCCGCAGTGCGAAACCGTCGAATACGAAGATCTGTCTGGGGAGGAAAACCTCACCCTGGACCGCATCGTTACCGATGATCGAAGGAGCCATCAAGCCTTATGGTGATGGCACAGTGGAACTCTCAATGAAAGCACCAATGTCGGTGTCAAAACCGGCGGATCTCGGGTAGGGGGTCCCGAACTATGCGTCTAAGGCGGATGGTAACAGGAGGTGGGGGACACGATGTTTACCCAAGTTTAGGCCCTCTTGATGGAGGTAATACCCTACGTCCTGCTTGATTGATCTTGATGATATGAGTATTACAAGAGTTGATCTACCACAAGATTGTAGAGGCTAAACCCTAGAAGCTAGCCTATGGTATGATTGTTGTTGTCCTACAGACTAAACCCTCCGGTTATATAGACACCGGAGGGGGCTAGGGTTACATAGAGTCGGTTACAAGGAAGGAGATCTACATATCCGTATTGCCAAGCTTTCCTTCCACGCCAAGGAGAGTCCCATCCGAACACGGGATGACATCTTCAATCTTGTATCTTCATAGTCCAACAGTTCGGCCAAAAGATATAGTCCGGTTGTCTGGAGACCCCCTAATCCAGGACTCCCTCAGTATGTATGATGTTATCCCAATATAGTGTGTTCACATGTATGACCTAAAGAAAGGTCCTTTGTGTAATACAGAGGGAATCGCAAAAGATTCCGATAAGTCGTTGCGTAGTTGACCAGCTCTCGCCGCATCATGACAGTCAGTTTTCGGCTTTCTGTACTGAGGTGCTCACCTGGGTAAACCAGGGCACAATCACAGTAGTTCTCCCTTTATTACCTTAGCTGATAGAGCGGAACATAAGGTAGTAAGTACAGGAGCCAGGGAACCCAACTATTGACCCAAGACATGATTCGGAGCTGATGCATATAAGGCCAAACTCGCTACGCCGAAGTATGCTATAAAGCTATTCGGACTTCTTGGAAATTAAGTTTGTTCCCATATCGAGCCCCTGGCAGGGTGTGTGAAATAACACAAGGAGAAAAATACAGTTTTTTAGAGAAAAGTGAATACAGGATATAAATTATATTCACTAGAACTTGAGTGACATACCAATCTTTGTTTTGTATATAATAACGCCATGACCCCTGGCTATTTGGCATGCCAAGGGTCGATGGCTGAGGTAGAAGGCACTTTACAGGCTCACAAAATAGAGAGTACGGTCTAAGAAAATTGTTTTGGACCTCCTGTCGCATGTCTGTGCCGCCTTTCCTCGATGAAGGGGCTCCTTAAAGGGAGTAACTTTTGGATGAATGTACAAACCCGAACTCCAACGGAGTCGGTGAGTTGACCAGCTTACGAGTCACCTATGATAAAAGGATAATGAAAAAAGAAAAAGTCGTCAGAAAAGAATTCAAAAGAAGAGGGTTATTGAAGTACTTGTAGGCCCGTCCGTATTATGCCTCCGCCGACGCCCATGGTATTTTAAGTGCATAGTTATGTATGTGCGGTATAGATTTCGCATGTGTATGAGGTGGACGGCAGAGGCCGAACTGCTAGTCTAGCTCCATAATTTGTCGGTCCCGCCGAATGGGGACTGACGGCTTTATGGCCGACAAGGTACGTGGTTTAATAAGGCCGACTTGTACTCCGGCTGGAGGGAACGTAGTATGATCCTCAGTCCGGAGGGAGTATGTCTCATGCTCCTCTGTAGGGGCGTGTGTCATGTATACCATGTTCGGGGGGAAATAGCTTGTGACCCCCGGTATTTGGTTGGTGAATCTCTTCGTCATCGCTATCATTGGGCGGTCTTTTCCCCTTATGTTTGGTGTTGAGCCTGCTAGCCTGTTTGAAACAGCTTCTATTGGTGTGATTGGCTGGCTTATCGGGATTGCCTTGAATTTGGCAGGGTCGATCCAATATCTTGTATATGGTGGATGGCTCGTCTCTGTTTGCCTTGAATGGCGTTTTCCGTTGACCGGGTTTGGGGCCGCTAAATCCGGCGTTGACCGTTGTGTCGTGCGTTCTCTCATTATCATTATGACGTTTGTGTTTGTTGTGTCGTGGTTTGCCATTGCCGTCTCGGACTTCGGAAGACCCTGATAACAATGCAGCTCGGTACCCTCCTGAGGTCGTCCCCAAGAAGAAGAAGCAGCTACTCCGTGTCGGACCTCAGGAGTTCAGTGCCGCATGTGGCTCCTCGTCAGGATCAGGGCCCGCACCTAGGGCGTCTCCCTCTGTCGCATAGGAAGGCGCGCCCGGCGCCCTCCTCGGGCAGGGCTCGGGGGCTCTCTTCTGGAGGGCCTCAGACCTTGCCAATGTCATGAGGGAGGCGCTCGGGCACCACTTGGAGGCGTGTTTCGCGGCACGTCTCCTCCAGGAGGACACTCGGCAAGGAGCGCCCGGCGCTCAGGAGTTCATCACCAAGGTATCTCAGGAGCTTCGGGAAGCAAGAGCAATACACGGCGACCGGCGCCCACCTGGCGTTGCTCCCCACCTAGGCGAGGGTGGTGAGCTGCGCGTCTGCATCGACATACCAGGGCTCAACCGAGCCATGTCTCAGGAGCGCTTCTGGCCTTCACGTGTTGGGCGCTGCGAAGGTCCACCTCACAGCTACGTTCATATGCCGTTCGACCTGCCGAGCATGGCTGCTGCCTTCCAGCGCAACCTACGGAGCGTCATGGCGGGTCAGGAGGCCAGGCACCACGCAGTCCTAGCGGAGATGGTGACGGTCCTCAAGGAACCGCCTGGACCCCCAGAGCCTCCCGAGGCTTAGGGCCCTAGTGGCTCGTGAGGAGCAACCCCATCACCGTGTACCTTCAGCTGCCCCAACACCCCTTCATCAATGGAACTAGGTGGCATTTTCCAAGTTCATTTAGCTAGGAGCGCCTAGGGGGCTGCATTATTCCCAGGCCGCGTGGGTCTGTCCCTGTGGCATGTATCCCTTCTTTTTTATGTCTTTAGCTTACCTTGCTGGGGGCGCCCCTCGGGCTGCATCATCCCCAAGCCACTCGGGCCTGACCCACTGGCACCTATCGTTCATGCATTTACCTGAGCTAGGTTGCCTTTCATGCTTAATCTATCTATGACTATCACCTGCTTGATTGTCGCCCATCACGGGAGCCGCGCGCCAGTCGTCTTTCTTTAGGACCCTTCGCGTGGGAGGGTTAGGCACATCGTTTGTGCTCGGGCCCGTCCCTGCAGCGTCGATAAATCCAATGGCCGAGCTCTATCTCGCGGGCTGGCCCCATTCACGTCACCTCCTGGGGCCGTTGGTGCTTGGCTTTCTCACGCGATAACCTCAGGAGATTCGTTCGCCGCAGGTTGTCTAACCACCTCGTAGGACCACCACATTAAACAAGAACCAAGACCAGGTGCAACTCGCCTTGAGGTAGGGCCTCGTGAGTCCCGCGCTGGCTCACGAGTGCCCAGACACACCTCATCTAGCCCTTCTGTGCAAGCCACGTGTCAGGGCGGGGCTGTACATGCCCCCGGGACTCTTCGCAGTAGGGAGTCCCCTCCCACGTACTAGTGGAAGCACCATGCTCCACGCTGACAGTCGACACTGCCGAGGAGTGGCTATGCCCGTGCAAGTGCAGAAGAGCCATGGTCCGTCCTAGTTATAAACAACTGAGGGCGGCCTCACGGCCGTATCAACCTTAGGGAGCCTCTGGGCTCGGTGTCTGGCCTCATCGCAATGCCTCCCCTCCGGAGAGCCGCGCGAGGGGGCTAGGCACGGGGGCTGCGCTCGGGTCACGCCCAAGCATACGCCACCCCGCCAGGTCCCTCGAACCTAGTCGTCGCGCGCCCCTCCTGAGTCGAGCCTCGGCGAGGAAAAATGTATGAAGGTTGTTTAAACGTCAAGGGGGACTCCTGAGCATCGCGACTCAGGAGCCTAACTAACCATGTAGCCCCTCACTCCTTGGTCTATCCTAGTCTCCGGTCGGCCCAACGGCGGTTGAGGTATGCGCGGGGTTGGTCCCTACCGACATAGAACACAAGACCAACCATTGCATCTCCTTTCCACAAGCTGTTTGCACGTCAAGGGGGACTCCTGAGCATCGCGACTCAGGAGCCTAACTGGTCACGTAGCCCCTCGCTCCTTGGTCCGTCCTGGTCTCCGGTCGGTCCAACAGCGGTTGAGGTATGTGTGGGGCCGGGCTCTGCCAACATAGAACATAAAGCAAATAGGAAGAAAATTGCAAAATCTCAAAGCAAATATTACAAGACATATTGTTCTCCGAATACCAAACACAAGTTTAAACGCCTCCACGAGGCACGCTACATGCTGCAGGAGTTTCAACAGGAAAGGAGCCGCAAGCCAGTCCCTCGATACCGCCGGCACCTGCAAGAGGTGCCCCCTCCTGGGTGGCGTCGCCTTCACCTACACCACCGATCAAAGGAACGGGGGCAAAGGCGTTGAACTTCTCCAGCAGGGCTTCCACCTGACCTCTCACGGCTGTGGTGGCGGCTGAGCAGTGTTCATCAGCCACGGGCTCCAGCAGCTCGTCAAGGCAGGCTGCATGATTGCGAAAATGGAGGTGACTGAAGACGCGCGTCAGCGCGGCTAAAGAAAGGACGCGAGCCTCTGCCTCTGCCATGGGGCCGATGCCACGCACGACTTCCTCAAGCGCCTCGACCAAGTAGGGAAGCAACTGGGCAGGGCCATTCTCATTGGTGGCCAACAGCTTCTCCAAGCCCTTCTCATAGAGTTACTTCACGGCCTCGCAAGACCTCTTCTCCAGAAGCGCGAAGGCCGAGCGGTCCTCAGCCAGAACATTCACCTTGGCGTCAACATCGACCCCCTTCGCCTCCACCTTTCGCTCCAGCTCCTCCAGCTGGCTGCGTTCAGTGGCCCACGCCTTCGCCAACTCCCCCAGTTCGGCGTCGCGGTTCTTGATGGAGTCCTCCCGGGCCCTCATCTCCTCCTCCTTCGCCTGGCGGCCACGAGCTTCTGCCGCGCGCTCATCACGCAGACTCTTCAGCTCATCCTCCAGCGCCCGGCAGCGGTCATGGGCGGCTTCGACATCCTTCAGTGCTGCCTCGCGATCGGCTGCAGCTTGAGCGATGGCCCGCTTCTCCTTATCGGAGGACGTCGTGACCTGGCTCAACGCCCCTCGGACTGGTGCGTCAGACTGAAGCCTGCCAGAGGCTAGCTCCAGGTGCCCGGCTACCAGGCGCGGGTCCGCGCCCAGGAGATATTCCCGCAGCTGAGTCATCTTTGAAAGGGCACGCTCCAAGACAACAGAGGAGGCAGAAGAACCTGGGAGTAATGGCGCAGCAGCAGGAGGAGGCGACGTCATCACCAGTGCTTGGGAGACCAAGGGCTCCTGAGCCTCCGGGACCTCAGCATCCGGACTGGACATCGGCAGTTCCGGAGCCCGTGGGGGCTCAGGGGCTGAATTCTCCGGACGACGCCCTTCCGTGCTTCGCGAGGGCAACAGGGCCGAAGAGGTACGAGAGCTGTCGTTTCCTTTCTCCATGGAGGGGGTGTGGCCACTACAGTTGGTTCAGTCCTAGGCGTGGGCACTGCATCCTCCTTCCTCTTCTTCGCTGAAGCCAGCGGCCTGGTCAAAAAAGGACGAACATCAGGAGGCAGCAGTATAAGCAAGGACAAGATGAAGCTCAAGCACTTACTGGTCCACAGCAGCGTAGCCCACCCTCCGCTTGGTGAGCTTGAAGCCTGAGAGCTTTGAGGCCTGAGCAGTGGGCGCGCGGACTTCGGGAGCAGGAAATGGCGCAGCAGAAGGGCCGGAAGCAGCTTTAGATGGTGTCAAGGCGGGAGTAACACCTCGGGAGACCAGCGACGATCTTCCCCTCGTCGGGATAACGGGCAGCTTCCCCTCCTCCCGGCGGGCGCCAACCTCGCTGTCGTCAGGGAAGGCGTGGAGGATGTTAGCTTTTCTCAAGGGGAGGTCTCCCTCATCCCTTCGGGGGTCACCTCCGAGTCTTCCTCCTCCCCCTCTTCCTCCCTGTGGGACTCACCAGAAGACAGCTCCACCGGTGTCAGCGCCGCAGGGGCCCAGTGGGCACCGGCGGCACCAGTCCGTGCCCATCAAAAGTCGGCCTGGAAGCCACGACCTGCGCCCCGTCCTCACAGCGAAACAACGGGGTGAAGATGCTCGGGGGATACCCCTGGTCGTCCCCAACCAGGAGGCGGAGAACTGCGGCCAGCTCCTCGCTGGACAAGGCCTTCGGGAGCAAGTGAACCTTGTCCTCTTCGTCACCAAGCTCCCACAAGGGGCGCCTGCGGGCTTGAAGTGGGGCCACACACAGCATTAGGAATTCCTTCAGGAGTATGGCCCCTGTAACCTTCGATGCCTTCACGTTGCCCGGCTTCGGGTCGGACTTCATCTGCTCTAGCACCAACGTCGCCCGCTCGTCAGTGAGCTTCGCGCAGGACCACATCTTGTTGGACTGGCGCATCTCCGTCGGCAGCGTCAAGCGCGGGTGGATGCATTTAGCATCCATCATGGCCATTTGCTCCGGAAGCCTTCGGCTTTCTTCCCCGTCTTCGAGATCGAGTTGGCCTCGCTGGCCGTGATGAAATTGACACACACGGAGGCGTGGCCCTCCTTGATGCGGAGGAAGAAGAAGTGGCGCAGATGGGCCACGGACGGCATCATGTCGAGGTACGCCTCGCAGTAGTAGGCGAAGATGGACAAGAGAAGGATGGAGTTGGGATGAAGATGTAGCGCTTGAAGCCCATAGTGGCTGAGGACCTCATAGAAGAAGTCAGAGAAAGGGGGAACCAGTCCTGCGGTGATGCTACTCGTGAAGAAGGGGAAGAAGGTGCTTCCTTCGGGCTCCGGCACGGTAGAGCCGACCCGAAGCTCAGTCTTCCCTCTCTTGTTGCTTTCCCCCACCATCAGCAAGCGTGTGGCGGCAAGGTTCTTTTCTAAGACGTTGGGCGCATCGAGGGCTGGTTCGTACCAAGCCGACGGCGAGGCAGACTTGACCTTGCGCAACGCCATTAGTCGCTGATGCGGGAGAAGATGGAAGCGGATCTGGGGATTTCGGAGGCAGGGCGCAAGAAAGGGGATCTGAGCAAGGCGAAAGGAAGCAGTGAAGGGAAGCGCTGTCTATGCCAGCCTTTTGCCAGTCGAGTAGTTGCCGAGGCTGCATGGGGAAGCGGAGACACCCATGTCCAACCAACCGCCACACGTCGACCAAGGCCGCAGGCTATTGGGGCTCGCGGCGCTCCGCACTTGCCCTTTGGCTTCGCCTGAAGCCAAGCCCGAGCATGCCTTGGGCCCGGGGGCTACTGTCGGCGTTCTGGGAATGGGGATCCCCAGACTTGCCTGCTTGTGGCCCATGGCGTGGCTCTGCGAGCGAGCCCGTATGGCCCATCTTCACCCAACAAGCACTCAAGACCCTCGCGAGGGGCCAAGCCTTGCGAGTCAAACGACACAAGACCTCCTCAGGAGCGCCCTCACCAGGCTGGCTCGCGAGGGGCGGGGAGTTCAAGGCAAGGCAAACCTCGCGAGGTTCCAATGACGTGAGGCATGACGACCAGGGCCAGGAGGGCGCCAGCGCGCATAGTGTCCTTGTTTCCTCTTTGGTGATAAGGAAGCAAGCACAGGCGCGGAGTACCAAGGCATCAAGGAAAGGTTTCCATATTAGTGCAACGAGACCAAGACCAGTAGGACGGCAAGACCGAGGTCACCATGGAGACCAAGGCAGCGTCATCACCAGAGCCTTTTGTAGGCTAATACGTCTTCGTCGTATCTACTTTTCCAAACACTTTTGCCCTTGTTTTGGACTCTAACTTGCATGATTTGAATGGAACTAACCCAGACTGACACTGTTTTCAGCAGAATTGCCAGGGTGTTATTTTTGTGCAGAAATAAATGTTCTCGGAATGACCTGAAAATCAATGGAGAATTATTTTGGAGTATATAAAAAATACTGGAAGGAAGATCCACGTCAGGGGGGCCACCACCTGTCCACAAGGGTGGGGGGACGCGCCCCCTGCCTCATGGGCCCCCTGACGCTCCACTGTCCTCAACCCTGACTCCATATATTCACTTTCGGGGAGAAAAAAACCAGGGAGAAGGATTCATCGCGTTTTACGATACGGAGCCGCCGCCAAGCCCTAAACTCTCTCGGGAGGGCTGATCTGGAGTCCGTTCGGGGCTCCGGAGAGGGGAATCCGTCGCCATCGCCATCATGAACCATCCTCCATCACCAATTTCATGATGCTCACCGCCGTGCATGAGTAATTCCATCATAGGCTTGCTGGACGGTGATGGGTTGGATGAGATTTATCATGTAATCGAGTTAGTTTTGTTAGGATTTGATCCCTAGTATCCACTATGTTCTGAGATTGATGTTGCTATGACTTTGCTATGCTTAATGCTTGTCACTAGGGCCCGAGTGCCATGATTTGAGATCTAAACCTATTATGTTTTCATCAACATATGAGAGTTCTCGATCCTATCTTGCAAGTCTATAGTCACCTACTATGTGTTATGATCTGGCAACCCCGAAGTGACAATAATCGGGACCACTCCCGGTGATGACCGTAATTTGAGGAGTTCATGTATTCACTACGTGTTAATGCTTTGGTCCGGTACTCTATTAAAAGGAGGCCTTAATATCCCTTAGTTTCCGCTAGGACCCCACTGCCATGGGAGGGTAGGACAAAAGATGCCATGCAAGTTCTTTTCCATAAGCACGTATGACTATATTCGGAATACATGCCTGCATTATATTGATGAATTGGAGCTAGTTCTGTGTCACCCTTGCTTATGACTATTACATGATCGATCGCATCCGGCATAATTCTCTATCACCGATCCATTGCCTACGAGCTTTCCATATATGGTTCTTCGCTTATTTACTTTTCAGTTGCTATTGTTATCATCACTACAAAACACCAAAAATATTACTTTTGCTACTGTTACCTTTTACCACCATTACCACTACTATCATATTACTTTGCTACTAAACACTTTGCTGTAGATATTAAGTTTCCAAGTGTGGTTGAATTGACAACTCAGCTGCTAATACTTGAGAATATTCTTTGGCTCCCCTTGTGTCGAATCGATAAATTTGGGTTGAATACTCTACCCTCGAAAATTGTTGTGATCCCCTATACTTGTGGGTTATCACAGGCGAAGACTGCTTTCGTCAGGATAAGCTGTACTAGCAGTCCCCCATCACATTGGCTATTGTTGGCTCCCTTCCCGCTCAATATTTGGGGAGAGGACCAGGGCCTCTATAAATAGGACTAACAACCACCATAGAAAGCGATCGACTCATCTAGAGGGAGAAGAGATCCGAACAACCACAAGTTCACCAAGCACAAGAACACCTTGCCTCAGGAGGCTGCTCTTCCCCTTGTACTGTTCGTCCTTAGCCCAAGAGGCAATCCACCACGACCACACTGGAGTAGGGTATTACACCACAATGGTGGCCCGAACCAGTATAAATCTTGTGTCCTTTTGTGTTGCGAGTTCATCGAGTTAGCCCTTGAGATCTTAGCGAAGCTAGGACGTGGATCGGTAGGGGGAGATCTTCGCGCACTCCCAAGTGTTTGAACCTTGAGGGTTTTGCCAGAACCCGAGATCCGACACGAAAACTCCATCTTTTTATCCTTGATGGCAACAATACAATATGTGCTTCGCTAACCTTACTTTGTCACTGGGTGAGGACACATCAAGATTGAACCCAAAACTAAGCACCTCTCCCATTGCAAGAAAAACCAATCTAGTTGGCCAAGCCAAACCGATAATTCAAAGAGAAATACAAAGACATCAAATCATGCATATAAGAATTCAGATAAGATTCAAATAATATTCATCGGATCTTGACAAACAAACCGCAAAAGAAGATTACATCGGATAGATCTCCAAGAACATCGACGAGAACATGATATTGGGAATCAAAGAGAGAGAAGAAGCTATCTAGCTACTAGCTATGGAACCATAGGTTTAAGGTAAACTACCCACGCTTCATCAAAAGGGAAATAGGGTTGATGTAGATGCCATCCATGAATCCCCCTCTGGCAGATTGCCGAAAAATGCCCGAAGATGGGATCTCACGGGTACAGAAGGTTGCGGCGGTGGATAAGTGGTTTCGTGGCTCCCTTGAAGGGTTTTGGAATATATGTGAATATATAGGATGAAGGGCTAGGTCAGATGAGTCCCGAGGAGCCGACAAGGTAGGGGGCACCCCCTTAGGGCGCGCCCTCCACCCTCGCCGCCGCCGGCTCGCGGCTCTTCTGACTTGGACTCCAAGTCCCCTGGGTGTCTTCTGGTCCAAGAAAAATCATCGTGAAGTTTTATTTCGTTTGGACTCCGTTTGATATTCCTTTTCTTCGAAACTCAAAAACAAGGAAAAAACAGAAACTAGCACTTGGCTCTAGGTTAATAAGTTAGTCCCAAAAATAATAAAAATAGCATAATAATGCATATAAACATCCAAAACAGATAATATAATAGCATGGAACAATCAAAAATTATAGATACGTTGGAGACATACCATCCGGCACGCGTTGCGGAAACCGGTCCAGATCTTTGTCTTGACCTCTGAAGACTTTCACCTCCCCGTGCCTCCCCCGACTGTGCCGGAACCCGTTTGGTGATTGTGATGACGCAGCTGGCGACCGCTCCCCCACCACTACCACCTAAGTGGCAGCATCACCATGAGCTCCCGCCACGCCCTCCTCGCGCCCCCACGAGTTGCTGTCCGTCTGGGAACTCCGGCCACCGCCGTCGCCAATGCGCGACGCGCCCTTCGTTCCGTGGTTGGCATGGCATCCTTGGGACCCACCCACCAACGGCCCCCGCGCTGGCACACGGGTCCATGCTCATCCAACGGGTCTCTGCCATGGGCCCCAGCGCTGCGATCCCCTACCGGCACGAGCCAATAGGAACTTGCCAGAAGTCGCCTATCCGCATGAAAATGATTCCTCGTGCCCATCCCCGAGACCAGGCGCGGGCTCGGATGCCCTACGCACAACAGTCTCCCCTGTGCGTAGGGCCCTGTGGAGTAAGCGAGACAGGGGACACTCCCACCTGCCGCGACAACCGTCACCATGCTACATGACCAGGAGGCTGTGGCGCCCACCAGCCCACAGAACGCCCGTGAGGCCCAGGGGTCAATCAGCACGCATGACACAGATCCTGCGCCTACCCCATGCCAGTCGCTCATCATTTCCCCATGCAACGCGGACGCCCACAACCATCTACTCCCTCCGTTCCAAATTACTCGTCGTGGTTTTAGTTCAAATTTGAACTAAAACCACGACGAGTAATTTGGAACGGAGGGAGTAGATGGCACCAACCGAACGACTGGGATGCACCTGGAGAGATTCGTCTCCTTGCAGCGCCCCAATGCTCCGTTCCTACCCCTGCCGCCGCAGCACTGGCGCCGCAATGAAGTATCATTGAATTGTGTGCCACGACTGAGCGGGCACATCGCGAAGACAAACCTTGGCTTTGACTCTAAGATGAAGGCCAAGCGAGTTCTTCTACGCCGGCTGGGCCTTTTGGAGGACGACGAACTCATATCGGACCCCATTCTCGAGAAATACGCATGTATGTTCAATCGCCCCCTCATCACTAACACAATCGCCGTGCTCGCTGATTAGTACGAATGGAAGGTCCCTGCCAATCCTTTGGCAAACCTGGCTGCTTCAGCCACGCTGCTACTAGCCGACGTCTAGCGATCGCGATCTCGCCACGCATCAAGGAACCCCTCTATTTCCATGGAGTACAACCAGTGCGTTATCTTCTGAAATGTGCGGGCCCTCAACTGCCCTGCAAAGTGTAGCATCGTGTGCTCTATCATCTCCTCTACGAACCATTCTGTAGTTTACTGATACGTCTCCAACGTATCTATAAACTTTTATTGTTCCATGCTATTATATTATCTGTTTTGGATGTTTTATATGCATTAATATGCTATTTTATATTATTTTTGGGACTAACTTATTAACCCATAGCCCAGTGCCAGTTTCTGTTTTTCCTTGTTTTTGAGTTTTACAGAAAAGGAATATCAAACGGACTCCAAACGGAATAAAACTTTCACAATGATTTTTCTTGGACCAGAAGACACACGTAGGACTTGGAGATGAAGTCAGAGGAGTCCCAAGAAGGCCACAAGCCCCAAGGAGCGCCCTAGGTGGGCGACCCTGGCTTGTGGGCCCCTCAAAGGTCCTCTAACCTTAATTCTTGTCCTATAAATTCCCAAATATTCCCAAACGACCAAAAGCGTCCACCGAAATAGTTTTCCGCCATCGTAACCTTCTGTACCCGTGAGATCCCATCTAGGGACCTTTTCCGGCACCCTGCCGGAGGGGGATTCGATCATGGAGGGCTTCTACATCAACTCTATTGCCCTTCCGATGAAGCATGAGTAGTTTACCATAGACCTATGGGTCCATAGCAAGTAGCTAGATGGCTTATTCTCTCTCTTTGATCCACAATACCATGTTCTCCTCGATGTTCTTGGACATCTATCCGATGTAATCTTCTTTTGCGGTGTGTTTGTCGAGATCCGATGAATTGTGGATTTATGATGAGCTTATCTATGAGTATTATTTAAGTCTTCTCTGAATTCTTATATGCATGATTTGGTATCTTTGTATTTATCTTTGAATTGTCGGTTTGGTATGGCAAACTAGATTGGTTTTTCTTGCAATGGGAGAGGTGCTTAGTTTTGGGTTCAATCTTGTGGTGTCCTCACCAGGTGACAAAGTAGGGGTAGCGAGGCACGTATTTGTATTGTTGCCATCAAGGGTAAAAAGATGAGGTTTTCATCATATTGCTTGAGTTTAACCCTCTACATCATGTCATCTTACTTAAAGCGTTGCTTTGTTCTTATGAACTTAATACTCTAGATGCAGGCAGGAGTCGGTCGATGTGTTGAGTAATAGTAGTAGATGCAGAATCATTTCGGCCTACTTGACATGGACGTGATGCTTATATGCATAATCATTGCCTTGGATACCGTCATAACTTTGTGTGTTTCTATCAATTGCTCGACAGTAATTTGTTCACCCACCACATTATTTGCCTTCAAGAGAGAAACCTCTAGTGAAACCTATGGCCCCCGGGTCTATTTTTCATCTTATATTTTCATATCTATAAATCAAAAATACCAAAAATATCTTTCTGCAATTTACTTAATATCGGAATTTCAGGTTCCGGCAAAACCCTTGAGGTTTGAACACTGGGGTGTGCACAAAGATCTCTCCCCCTCTAGCTCGCACACATCATGCTCTCACGGCCTAGCTCGACGAACCCAAAGAACAAGAGACACAAGAGTTTATACTGGTTCGGGCCACCGATGTGGTGTAATACCCTACTCTAGTGTGGTGTGGTGGATTGCCTCTTGGGCTGTGGATGAACAGTTACAAGGGAAGAATAGCCTCCTGAGGAGAGGTGCTCTTGTGCTTGGCGAACTTGTGTGAGGCTATGGATGGAATGGCTCCGATCCAATCTGTCCCCCCTCTTACGGTGGTGGCTAGTCTTATTTATAGAGGCCTTGGTCCTCTCCCCAAATATTGAGCTTGAAGGGATCCCACAACGGCCAAATTCGAGGTAGAGAACTAGTACAAGTTATCCTGACAAAAGTAGTCTTTGCCTGCCAAAGACTCTGGTGGTGACGCCGTCTTGGGCTCCACGGTGACCTCTATCCCACCGTCATGCTGGTCTTGGTCTTGTTGCACCGATATGGAAACCTTTGCCTGATGCCTCGGGACTCCTCGCCTGCGCTTGCCTCTTTAGCACCAAAGAGGAAACAAGGACACTACACGCGCTGGCGCCCGCCTGGCTCCAGTCATCATGGATTGCGTCACAGAAACCTTGCGAGGTGTCCCTTGACTTGATCTCCCCTCCCCTCGCGAGCCAGCCTAGTGAGGCGGCCCCTGAGGAGGTCTTGTGTTGTCCGCCTCGCGAGGCTTGGCCCCTTGCGAGGGTCTTGAGTGTTTGCTGGTGAAGATGGGCCGTGCAGGGCCACTGGTGGAGCCACGCCGCGGGCCGCAGGCAGGCAAGTCTAGGGACCCCCGTTCCCAGGACGCCGACAGTAGCCCCCGGGCCCAAGGCGCGCTCGGACTTGGCTTTGAGGCGAATCCAAAGGGCAAGTGCGGAGCACCGCGGGCCCCAACAGCTTGTGGCCCCGCTTGAGGCATGGCGATCGATTGGACGTGGGCGGCCCTGCTTCCCCTCGCAGCCTTGATATCCGCCTGGCTGGGCGGCCAAGGCATCCCACACAGTTATTTCCCCATTGCTGGCAATGCACTCCCCAACTCCTCCGCTTCTTCGAACCTCAGCTTCCTCTCCCAATCCGATCTGAGCTCGGTCCTCTCCATTGCCATGGCGTTGAACCAAACGGAGAAAGGGAAGAAGCCCCTGTCCTCAGCCAGCCCGCCTCTGGCCATCGAGCCCGCCATCGGCCGATCACAGGTGCTCAATCAGGAGGCCGTGGACAAGGTCCGCCCTGCGCTCGCCACCAGCTTCAATGAATGGGGAGGGACGGTGGCCTAGCCTGCATCCCGAGCTTTTGTCGATAGAACATCTACCGAGCTCCAATTCTTCATCGACGGCCTGTGGGCCGGCCTGGTCCCTCCCTTCTCCACAATCTTTAACGCCGTGCTTTCCCATTGAGGGAGTCCTGGACTAAGGGGTCCTTGGGCGTCCAGGATGTTAGCCATGGGCCGGACTGATGGGCTGAGAAGATACGAAGACCGAAGACTGCACCCGTGTCCGGAGGGGACTCTCCTTGGCATGGAAGGCAAGCTTGGCGATCAAATAGGTAGATTCCTTTCTTTGTGACCGACCTTGTGTAACCCTAGATCCTCCCGGTGTCTATATAAACCTGAGGACTTAGTCTGGAGGAAAGACAATCATTACCATAGTCATACAAGCTAGGCTTTTAGGGTTTAGCTATCTCGATCTCGCGGTAGATCAACTCTTGTAATACTCATATTCATCAAGATCAATCAAGCAGGAAGTAGGGTATTACCTCCATAGAGAGGGCTCGAACCTCGGTAAAACATCGTGTCCCCTGTCTCCTATTACCATCGACCTTAGACACACAGTTTGGGACCCCTACCCGAGACCCGCTGGTTTTGACACCGACATTGGTGCTTTCATTGAGAGTTCGACTGTGCCTTCATGAAAAGGTTGGATGGCTCCTTCTATCATCTAAAACGATGCTGTCCAAGGGGAGGTCTTCCTCCCCGGACAGATCTTCGTGTTCGGCGGCTTCGCACTGCGGGCCAACTCGATTGGCCATCTAGAGCAAATCGACAGCTACGCCCCTCGCCGTCAGGTCAGATTTGGGAGCTTGAACTACGTCGCGGATATCCGCGGAGACTTGATCTTTGACGGATTCGATACCACAGCACTCGCTCCCCGTCACCTCAATGAACATGACTTAGATATGTCATCGGGCCATACCCAGGAAATTGCACCTGTAACTGCTCTGGCCTTAGATTTGGAGCAGGTCGCGCCATCCAAGGACAGGAAGCTTAACCCCGCCATGGAAGCCGCAGACTCCACGGCGTGGGAGCCGCACACAGACCTAACCTCTGGTAATGCCCATGTCACTGGAACCTCGGGCTCGTTTCCAGTTAAAAGTTCCGAACTATGTGCGTCTGCGCATGTCGAGCATGATCGGTTATCGATCGCTGAATTCAGCGCCACGGATATCTTTCGGCACTCATCCTTGGACGATGCGCTGAATTCATTAAAAAATCTATCCTTAGCGGGGGATTCATAGCTGAACTATATCCGGTTCGAACTAGAAGCTAATGACAGGGAATTTTACTCCCCACCCGCCACCCACTTTATAGCCACTGTCGAAAGCTTAACAGACATGCTCGATTATGGCTGCGAAGACATCGACGGTATGGACGACGATGCAGACAAGGAGCATGGCCAAAACCCGCTGTTTACCGGGCGCTAGACGGCCACTTCTTCGCACGAGGTATATATGGTGGATATACCTAAAGAATCTAATGACGACGACAAAGAAGATCCAGTCGAGGACAAACCTCACGGGACACAGCCTAAGCGCCAACGTCAGTGGCGCCCCTCTAAGTCACGTCGTGCAAAAGATAGCAATACCGGCACAGGAGAAGATAATACTCCTGACGGTGCCGCCGATAATGAAGACCCCGTTGAAAGCCCAAAAGGCATAGATACATAGCAGATGGCTCCGAACGGAGTTATGAAAGCTGTCTTCTCCTGATCCTTGACTGCCATCTTGATCTTATGATAACCCGAATAGGCATCCAGAAAACTCAAAGGCTCACAACCTGCCGTAGCATCAATGATCTGATCAATACGAGGGAGAGCAAAAGGGTCCACCAGACAAACTTTGTTCAAATCGGTGTAGTCCACACACATACACTAGGTGCCGTTTTCTTGAGTACAAGCACCGGGTTAGCCAACCACTCTGGGTGAAAAACTTCCACAATGAAACCGACCGCCAAGAGCCGGGCCAGCTCTTCTCTGATGGCCTTGCGCCTTTCCTCGTTAAACCGCCAAAGGAACTGCCTGACCGGCTTAAACTTTAGATCAATGTTAAGAGTGTGCTCAGCGAGTTCTCTCAGGATACCCGGCATGTCAGAAGGTTTCCATGCAAAAATGTCCCGGTTCTCACAGATGAACTCGATGAGCGCGCTTTCCTATTTTGGATCCAAGTTGGCACTAATGATGAACTGTTTGGATGAGTCGCCAGGCACAAAATCAACCATCTTGGTGTCATCAGCTGACTTGAATTTCAACACCGATTCATGCTCCATAGTTGGCTTCTTCAAAGACGTCATGTCTGCCGGGTCAACATTATCTTTATAAAAATTTAACTCCTCTGTTGCACAAACAGACTCAGCATAAGCGGCATCTCCTTCTTCACACTCCAGGGCTATTTTCCGGCTTCCATGTACTATGCTGGTGCCTTTATAACCTGGCATCTTGAGCTGTAGATACACATAGCATGGCCGAGCCATGAACTTGGCATAAGCCGGCCGTCCAAACAGAGCATGATATGGGCTTTTGATCTTAACCACCTCAAAAGTTAACTTCTCAGCCCTGGAATCATATTCATCCCCAAAGGCTACTTCCAGTTCAATATTACCAACTGGGTATGCCAACTTACTAGGCACAACACCGTGAAAAGCAGTGTTGGATTTTTTAAGACTCTTATCAGTCAACCCCATTCGACGAGACGTCTCATAATAGAGGATGTTGATGCTACTACCTCCATCCATGAGCACCTTAGTGAATTTATATCCACCAACCTGAGGTGCCACCACCAAGGCTAAGTGACCAGGATTATCAACCCGGGGAGGGTGATCTTCTCTGCTCCACACAATAGGCTATTCTAACCACCTCAAATAATGTGGAATCGCCGGCTCAACGGCATTGACAACCCTCTTATGAAGCTTCTAGTCCCTCTTGCATAAACTAGTGGTAAATACATGGTACTGCTCACTATTCAACTGTTTTGGGTTGCTCTGATACCCGGACTGTTGCTGCTGATTACCTTGGCCGGGTTGTGGATTATAACCTCCCTGGTTACCCGGATGGCCCTGACCGTGAAAACCGCCTCCGCCTGAACCGGCGCCCGGGCCATGAAAGCCGCCTCCGCCTGAACCGCCGCCAGGTCCGTGGCTACCATCAAACATGTTGGAATTTTTAAATGCCTTCATGATCGTACAATCCTTCCATAGATGGGTAGATGGCTTCTCCAGAGTGCCGTGTCTTGGACAAGGTTCATTCAATAGTTGTTCGAGGGTGGGACCTGACCCGCCTGACCGAGGAGGTGGCCTATCCTTGCACCGTTGGTTGTTTCCCTGTGTATTGGTGTTAGCAACAAACTCGTCAGCCTTATGTCTATTACCTCCTTGATTCGTCGGGTTATGCTGGTGACCCTTGTCGTTGCCGTTCTTCTTTCCCTTCCCTGTTTTTTCCTCATCAGACATGGGATCCTTGGTACTCTCAGAATCAGCATATTTGACTAGGGCCGCCATCAACTGGCCCGTGTCATTGCAGTCACGCTTGAGCCGCCCCAGCTTCTGTTTCAGAGGTTCAAAATGGCAATTTTTCTCCAACATTAAGACCGCCGAGCCAGCATCCATCTTATCAGATAAATGTATTATCTCCTTTACCCGACGCACCCAATGGGTCATGGAATCACCTTCCTCTTGCTTACAATTAGTCAGGTCCACGATTGACATAGGTTGTTTACATGTGTCCTTGAAGTTCTGAATGAACCGGGCCTTTAACTCCGCCCATGAGCCGATGGAATTGGGTGGCAACCCTTTCAACCAAGTGCGAGCCGTTCCATCCAACATCATAGTAAAATACTTAGCCATTGTTGCATCGCTGACCTCCAAGAGCTCCATCGCCATCTCATAACTTTCAATCCATGCCACAGGCTGCAAGTCGGCCATGTAATTAGGCACCTTACGAGGCCCCTTAAAGTGTTTTGGCAAGCGTTCATTACGTATAGCCGGCACCAGGCAAGGGACACCTCCTGTTCTTGTGGCTACTCCTGCCTCAACAGAGGTTGCCGGTTAAACCGGAAAAGCCTGATGAGCCGCCTACTCAGCTGCCAGTTGAGCCACCCGCTCCGCCTCTTGACGGATTCTCTCCTGATTCGCCAGGTTAAGGGCTCCACCCTGTGCCGGCTCATGCCTACGCGGTTGGTTACGGCGTTGAGCGTTGCTCAACATAGCGGCTGAGTCCATATGCCTGCTATAGCTCGGGCTCTGGCTTGGGCGAGGGGTTCAATGGATTCTGTCTCGACTGTAAGAGTACGCATCCTGCTGCGCTAGAGCCGTCTGAAGAAGTTCTCTCACCCTTCGTGTTTCAATTTCTGTCGGAGAGTCGCCTTCCATCGGGAGAGCCTCCAAATGAGCCGATGCGGCAATGAGATTTTCCAAAGGATTAGAGAAGTGACCCGGCGGTATTGGTGTGTAATGAGGCGGAGCGGTATTCATATGAGGAGGTTCCATGGCCCGTGGTTGAGCCGGCGCCCCAGGTGTCGTGATCCGGTTTGCCTCCGGCGGGTTACTTGGACCGGTCTCGGGTGTGTGGAAAAGGTTCCTAGGATCGTACGTCATAGGCAGACGTGACTAAGTTTTCTAATGCCTTCTCCTCATGACCTTGTTTGACGCATTCAGATCCACCGAGAGTCGGAAAGTCTCCGCTTGAAGCTACTAAGCACGAGCATCCAAAGCCGCCCGCTCCGCGTCCATCCTGACCTCTTCTCCTGCTAAATTTTCCTTAGCCTGTGCCATCTCTTCGCGTACCCATGCCACCTCCGCGTCGTGCTGAGTCTTATCTGCCGGCTCCACCACAGCGGTCAACAGAACCATCAACTTATCCAAGAAGTCCATTAGCATCTGAGCCAGGGGGTGCGCGAGGTCTCCTGACCCGGCCGCTGCCGACCCGGTAGTTTTTGCTGCTGTAGCCGTGGAGTTTTGCCCGGGTTGAGTGCCAGCCATGAAGACTCCGGTTTGATTCGGCGGCTCAAAGGGGTCCAGAATACTGCTGCCATCAGAACAGCCCCCAAGCATGCCATCTTGCAGTTGATACAAAGAATCTGTCTCGCATGTTGATGACATTGTCTGTGTCAAAACCGGCGGATCTCGGGTAGGGGGTCCCGAACTGTGCGTCTAAGGCGGATGGTAACAGGAGGCAGGGGACACGATGTTTTACCCAGGTTCGGGCCCTCTTGATGGAGGTAAAACCCTACATCCTGTTTGATTGATATTGATGATATGAGTATTACAAGACTTGATCTACCACGAGATCGTAGAGGCTAAACCCTAGAAGCTAGCCTATGGTATGATTGTTGTTGTATATGATCTATCGACTAGCCTGGCCTCGGTTTATATAATGCACCAGAGGCCTAGGATAACAAGAGTCCTAGCCGAATACGCCGGTGGGGAGGAGTCCTTGTCTTGATCGCCAAGTCTTGTGGAATCTTCCTTGTAAGCGGCAGCTGTCCGAACCGACCCATGAGTATACGGCCATGGGGGTCTTTGGCCCAATCTAACAGATCGGGAGATGACGTGGTGAGTACCCCCCTAGTCCAGGACACCGTCAGTAGCCCCCTGAACCGGTCTTCAAGTTAGGGACGCTCCTCGATTCTTCAGAACCATTCTTCATCTTCGGTCGTCGGTCTTGAAAACTGGTTCAACAAATCTTCTCATCTTCTATGTTGAGGATCGCCGAAATGCATTCGACATGTTTACACGTCGGGTATCCGAGGAGCCCCTTTAAGTTTCCGGCCTTTATCAATGCCTTGTTATTTTTATGACACACCTTGGGTTTGAAGTTGTTCCCGGGAGGCAGTGTCCTCTTGCGTCCGAGCTCCAATGCCGAACTGCATTCGAGGTATCTTTTGCAGCCGAGCACCAACGCCGGACCGCTTCCCAGCTCTAACGCCGGAATGTATCCGAGCTCCAACGTCGGACTGTGTATCCGAGCTCCAACGCCGAACTGTATCCGAGCTCCAATGCCGGACTATGTATCCGAGCTCCAACGCCGGACTGCTTCCCAGCTCTAATGCCGGAATGTATCCGAGGTGTCGTAAATCACCTTGGTTCAAAGAAGTTTGAAGGAGTTTAGCCGAGCTTGATGCAGGAAATGCCCTCTATGGAGCCAGCCACTAGCGCCCGAGCTTTATGCCGGACTGCTTCCGAGGTGGTGCACCACCCCGAATGTGGGCCGATTTTTTTCAATATATTTGATTGGTGCAATATATTCTCTGCCGAGATATACAGCCAGTAGCCCTAAAGGTGGGTATCAGTCTAAAACCCGAGATGCACATGAAGGATGACATAAGACCGCTAATCCCAGTAGTCGCTAAGACTCAGGTTGATTTGCAAAATCGGTCTAAGGATCAAGTCCTGGCTCGGCAGAATACTTCGGGACACAAAAAGTGGCGTGCTCAGTCCTCGAGACTCAGGTTGGGTGCGGCCGACCAACCTGACGATCAAAATCTCCTTGGAAACTGTATTACACTTAATTTTTTTTGCATTGGACAGGCAATGCAGTAGCCCCCGAGACACTGGTCGAGTGGCAACACCAGATCATGGGATCGATGTGCCCCTTTAATATTTGTAAATGATAATCCCGAAGCCCAGTAGCCCCCGAGCCTTAATGCAGGCACGGGTGGCCGAATTAAGGATTGATATCCATAGTAAAATCACAATTTATGTGTAATGACTCTAGGTATCCAAGTACTTTACGTCATTAATGTTCGGATCCGCATTGTACAAAACTTTGTTGACCGACTATCGGCTTCCACCTCCTCGACCAATAGCTTAAAAGTGCCACAAGCTTGGAAAACCAAAAAACGTCAGTAAAAACTTGACGTCCGAACAATATCAAGTGTTCGGTGCCAATCCGAAAATTGGCTTTAGAAAAAAAAAGTGCTTCTGTCGTGCTTTAACATGACACATCCTATCACAAGACTTCAAGCGGGTCAGCCTACGGCTTCAACCTCCTATCCCGAAGGTGGAGTACTTCTCGTTAGGCCAGCTTAGCAAACTAAACTCTAGCGGCTTTCAGAGAGAAATTAGGCTCCCCGGCTAGTGACCACACACTCGTGTCGAAAAAAGGAGTGATAAATAATAATAATAATAATTATAAAACTTTGCAATGACTAAGAAGAAGAACACATATTATAAAACAGCTCAAATAAATTTAAGAGCCCCCAAGTGACTTGGGTAAAAGAATGATTGCATGTACCGAAGTACTTATATCATATGTATGTTCAACCGAACTTTAAACGCGTCTTAACCGACCGTCGGCTTCTCCCTCTTCGGTCAAGGACCGAAAAGTGTTATGTACTCCATCTGTCGAGAATATCGACGGTGTTTCCAATAACCAGGCAATTAGGCCATAAGGTTGTAATAGACAAAGCGCGCTCAGGGAACTTATGCTATATTACTGCGAAGTGTAAGAAGCATCTTCGAAGAAAATAGTACCCCCACTGATACCTTTCTTCGATGCTCATTGTTATTATGAGACTTGTGCAATAGACTTTTTGTTCTCATGAGTTCCGTTGTATGCCAACCATCATTGAAAACTATAAGAGAGCTAGCTTTCGGCTTCACCCAGTCTGAGGTCCGGCTCGGATGACCCGATCGTGACAATCACAGAGGTGCTCCCTTTACTCCCTAGCCGAACAATCAAAAACATAGGGGTAAACACAGGAGCGAGGCAACCCAGCTTGCAAATCGCTTAAGTCAATATGGTGCATATTGTGGCATAATACACGAACAAGGAATGAAGCCGTACAAGTATAATCATATGCAAGAGGAAAAGCTTCATAAAGGAAGCCCCCAAGTGAATTGGGTCCTTAAATTTGTGTGTCACAAACAAAGTTTTGACAAGGATATTTCTTACAAGCAACTTTTTCCAAAAAAGTATAATGCTTGGTCGAACCGAACACAAGTAAAAAATTTAAAACTTGGAGCATGAAGGCAACTTAGCTGGTTAATGTGTTCGGTATTGACGACGTGGTCCGAGCTTGATGCGGGACAAGGTTCCATCCCCAAAGCCGATCCCGAGGTGGCGGAGCAAAGAGCTCGGCACGGCGAAGTGGTGACATAGCACGGCCAATGCGGGCCGGCAGAGTGATACCGAAGTCCCCGGCATGGGGTAATGAAGTGTTGACGAAGCCCCCCGTCTAGCCGAGGTGACTTGGTATGTCAGTACGCTGAGTTGACGATACTGCCCAACCCGGATCATTTTCCTGTGCACAAGAAATAGTGCAAACCGGAGATAATAGTAATGATAATAATAAAAAATGTTGCGTAATAAATAATTTATGCAAAGTGAGTAAATAAAAGAAATATGGCCTGGTGCCGAAGTCAATGTCGATGCAGGGCGTCGGCGTGACGCAGTGAAGGCTTGACAAAGCCTGAATTTGCAGGGCGGTCCGGGCTCCGGATGCGGCGTTCGCTGAATAATGTACAGAAACTAACCGAACCACCACGCCACCGTTTTTAATGTGGCCGCCATTTGATAGACCTGTGTACAGATGATGGAACAAACCAGAGTAATATTTCCTTAAGAAAAATAAACCCAACAAGCAAAAATTGTTAGGATTAATAGCACCTGGTTTATTTGTTGTAGCATTCCGAAGAAAAGCGACTCCCAAAATCAGGAATCGATCCGCACACTCATTGCCTGATGGGCCATAAAGCGATGGCCCGGTGATGCTGGCAAAGGTTGGTGTCACACCCTAGCTAGTCATGCATTAGAGTGTTGCATCATGTTTACTTTTGCATCAGAAACTTGAAATGGGGATGACAGAACCCCCAGTCCCCTCTGAAAACCAACTAGGGTTTACTAAAATAATTCTTCAATGAACCTGAAATGCCCTTCTAAAATGTCCATCATTTTAGCCTTGGTTCAGAACCTCTGCCAAAAATGGTGCACACTTTTCTAGGCCATCCTAGGGTTCTTGAGTTAAATCATAACTATTTGAATTTGGGCATTTAAAATAATATAAAATATTTAAATGCTCAAATATCTCCAAACTAAAATGTTTCATGTTGGAAATAATCCAACTATGGACCAGGAGTAGTTTGGTGAATTTTGGAGTTGTCTAGGTATTTTATTTAATTCAACAAAGTTGCCGAAATATTAAATAAAACAGAAAACAGAAAAAAACTAAAAGGGAGAAGCTTACCTGGGCTCCTCCCTGTTCAGCCCAGCCAGCTGTTCGGCCCAGCCCAGCACTGTAGCTCCCCGTCGTCTTCCTCCCCACGCCCCGAAGCTGCTGCGTGCTCGCGCGCGCGCGGCCGCGCGGCCACCTCCTGCTTGCCGACGCCCCCTGGCCGCGTGGACGACGCCCGCAGCCGTCCCGATCCCCCCCTGCTCTCGCTCACTCTCCCCCGTTTCTCCCTCGCTCTCTCTCGCTCTCGGCCGAACACCACCGTCGCCGCCGTTCGCCGTAGCCACTGACTCCGGCCACCCCTCGCTCCCCCGAGTAGCTCAGAAGCTCCGCCTCGACTCCCTCTTCCTCCTCACCGCTCCACGAGTCCCCGGAAGCCCTGCATCGCCGCCACGTCGCCGTTCCCCTCTTCGGACTCCGACCACCGTCGCTGACGAATTCGCCGTCTCCAGCGCGTCCCCGAGCCCACTTCGACGCCCACTGCAACCGCGGTGAGCCCACGAGTCGTTTCCCCCTCTCCTTCCCCTCGTTCCCTCACCGTAGCTGCATCTCCACCACGGCCGAACCTCCGCCGTCGCCGAGCTCGCCGTCGACGTAGCTCCGGTGACCATTTGGTCACCCCGGCGAGTCCAACGCGTTCACAGGAACCAGTAGAGCATCCCTAGCGCCTCACCTTGCTCGACTTCGAGCTCCAGCACCACTCCCGTGCACGACCGAACCCCGGCGGCCGCAGCCGAGCTCGCCGCCGTCGACTCCGGCCACCCCGACCCCAACGGACTCCACCAAGAGCCGCGGGTCGTCCTCAGCTTCACTCCGGTGGTCGCCACATTCCATTTGGTGGCCAAAACGTCCAAAACCACTATCGCCGCCGCACTGTTGGTCGCCGCCGGCCAGAACTCCGGCGAGCTGACGTGGCCTAGATGATTAACCACTAATCCACCACCCCCAGACGCTGACAGTGGGTCCCCAGGGCTTAGTCAAAGCTAACCAGCCCCGGGTCAACGCGGGATTAGCCCCTGGTCACTGACGTGTGGACCCCACACGTCAGGTTTGACCCGAGCCAGCTCTGTTGACCTGCTGATGTCACGGTGACGTCAGGCTGACGCAGTAATTGAATTTCTGGATTTAAATTAAATCAGGAAATTCCAGAATATTATTTAAACTTCAAAAATTCATAACTTTTATTCTGTAACTCCAAATTGGACAAATAATATATGAAAAATGATCAGAAAAATCCAATCTATCCATCTGTACCATTTTCATGCATGATCAAACAAGTTAAGCTGATGTTTTAATCAGAACAAGAAAAGGCACTTTAAAAGGCCATGTTTGAATTTGGAATTTGAATCTTTGATTCAAATTTGCTCAAACACTTCTGGTTTTAGCTGCATTAGCCCAACACACCCATATTGCCATGTTTCATGCATGCATCATATTGTTGCACATTGTTTGGTGATGCCTGTGTATCGTTATCCTTTGCGACAGGATCTGTCCCCGAGGAGTACCGTGATTACCCTAACGAGGAATCGTATCCGTGCAACGAACCATCAGGCAAGCAACCAACCATTTGATCATATCGATACAATCCCATGTTCTCGCTCCTGCTCTCTTTTACTGCATTAAGACAACGCGATTCAAACTGCTGTGTGCTACGGTAGTTGAACCCATTTCCTCTGCATGACCTGTCATTGCCACAGTAACTAGATGAAACCCACTAGCATGTGTAGGAGTTGATTGAGCCATATGTATGTGTTGTTCCTACCTTGCTATGCCTGCTATGCTTAGAGTTGTGTCAGGTCTGGTTCATCTGGGTGATGGGCTAGAGTGAAATGATTATGTCGATAATGAGAGTGGTGTAGTGAACACGATTTGGTAAAGGTATCGATGAGAGGCCATGTAGGAGTACATGGTGGGTTGTTTCATTGAAGCCGACCTTAAGCACTGAGATCTGTATGTGTGATTTAAGAATCAGCTACTACCATGCATTGGGCCCGAAACCAATGGACCCTCTCGACTTCTTATTCACCCCAGTTCTCCGTCCAGGAGTTGCAAGTAGTTTCTGGTGTTTGTAGCCTACTGGAGGCCGTGGACAGCGCTGACCGTAGGGGTGGGCTGTGATGCGGTAGGTACGTGGCACGGTGTACCGAATACCCGTTAGGTATCTCGGGAACCCTGTTCACATCGTTCGGGGCCGTATGGGAAACCTCGGCCGGACTCCCTGCGGATGGAACCTGAATAGGCGATAAACCTGGACTGGAGGCTTAGGTGATTAGGTAGGTCGTGGCCGACACCCACGTTGGGCTTCCGCTTGAAGGTTGCCGAGTACATGTCGTGTAAGCGACGATAAGTGGTGAGAGCGTGTATGAAGAAGTACACCCCTGCAGGGTTATCATGATCTATTCGAATAGCCGCGTCCGCGGTAAAGGACTACTTGGTTGCCTATACAGTTCATAGACAAGTAAATGGAAACTATTAAAAGCCTCAAGATAAGTGTGAGTGCCGAGGATGGCTCTTCCGTAGGAAGATGGAGGTGGATCCTCGGTAGTGTATTGAAGTGGTGAATAGTGGACTCGAGTGCGCAAAACTATTTCAAATGGAGTATCGTAGGATAGTCTAGCCAGGAGTCAAAGCTGGCTTGCTGCAATAACTCCACCAACCCTTCTTGATACTATGCATGTATGTAGGATCTGATGTAAGTCTTGCTGAGTACCTTTGTACTCATGTTGCTATAATCTACATTTTTACAGAAGACGCTGCAACCCTTTCTGATGGGTTCTATGTAGACGTTGACATCAACGAGTAGGCTAAAGACCCAGGTGGTGACCCTGAGCTTGTGATGGACCACATAGTATAGTTAGGCTTCCAAGCCTCTTTTATTTTACTAGTTGTCTGTACTCAGACAAGTTACTTCCGCTATTGGCTGGTATGACTGTATGACTTGTATGTTGGGTCGTGTGACCCGTACCTGTGTGTATGATATGTATGGCTCCCTGAGCCTTAAATAAAGTACTTGTGTCATAGAGTCATGTTGTGATGCTTCGTTGTATTTGCACATATCGAGCATATTGTGTGTATGTTTGAAATGCTTGGTATGTGTGGGATCTGACTATCTAGTTGTTTATCTTTAGTAGCCTCTCTTACCGGGAAATGTCTCCTAGTGTTACCGCTGAGCCATGGTAGCTTGCTACTGCTCTGGAACACTTAGGCTGGCCGGCATGTGTCCTTCTTCGTTCCTGTGTCTGTCCCTGCGGGGAAATGTCACGCTTTGAGTACCGGAGTCCTGTTAGCCCGCTACAGCCCGGTTTACCGGAGTCCTGCTAGCCCAGTGCTACAGCCCGGACCCACTTGCTGATGACCGACACGTTCGAAGCTGGGTCATGAATGCCTGTCCCTGTAAGTCTGTGCCACTTTGGGTTTACGACTAGTCATGTCAGCCCGGGCTCTTTATCATATGGATGCTAGCGACACTATCATATACGTGAGCCAAAAGGCGCAAACGGTCCCGGGCAAAGGTAAGGCGACACCCGTGGGAATACCGTGCGTGAGGCCGCAAAGTGATATGAAGTGTTACCGGCTAGATCGATGTGACATCGAGTCGGGGTCCTGACAGTTGGCTTGCCGAGGCGAAGCCCTCGATCCAGCTAACGTGATGAAGCTGGTCGGCTGGTGACGCCGAAGTCACCGGAGTATGTTGATGAATAAATAGCCAAGTCCTCGGTCTAGCCGACGTGACGGAGCCTCGATGTCGGCCGATGAGTCGAAGTAGGTCGGCGCGATGGACACCAGCTTGAAGAAGCAATAGTGCGGCCCTGCCAATGCAGGTTGTGACGTGGTCGATGCCGGCTTGATGAAGCGACCCTGCGGCGATGCCGGTATGCCCGCTCCGTGTAATCCGTGGGGCGGTGATGTTGGTGATGATTTGTCCTTCGCGATGCCGGACTCTTGTTCGGCTTGCCGAGATGATGATCCGAAGAAGTTGAGCTTGGCTCAACAAAGTGACGACGTGTCTAGCGCAGGTCGGCAGCCGTGGAGCAATATTGCCGGAGTGGTTTGACACCAGCATGATGTTGAAGATAATGTTCAAAAGATCTTAAAGTTAGTGGGATGTGTTCGGAAACAAAACACAATACCCCATACAAAACTTCTTTCGAAAGGGATGTCCGAAATCCCGTTTATAAAAAAGACGAACTTGGGTCGGATTCGTTTTCGCGCAGAAAACAGATCCGAAAAGTGATGCACTAATCGGAAGGTTCCCGGAGTTTGGACGGTCGGATCGAGCTGAAATTTTGAGAGGTGGTAGATATAAGAATTCCACAGCCGATCAATGGTTGGATCTTCCAAAGGACGTCCGAGCTAGAAGCTGGACACCACGCCCTAAACTCATCCAGATTCCCATCCAGATTTGACAGGGCTCCGGTATATCGTGGATTGCCAGAGATTCCTCCATCGGAACTCGACAAAATTTTCCAGGGTTGTTGTAGACTCAATTCTGCACAATTCCACCAAAGCAATCATTAAAAAGACACTTGAGGAGGCGGTGGCGGCGGACACAAATTTGCTGTCCAAAAAAATAGCACGGTCGCCTGATGGCAATGTTGACGTTGAGCCCCCGGGCTCCCTGGATGATTCCTCCATGATCTTGATAGAGATCGGATTTGATGTTTATAAAGACCCTCATCCGAACATGACGATTGGAGGTAGGGCGCAGTCCTTGGTCAAACCAAGGTGACCAGTCGAGCTGGTGACGAAGATGTCGAAGTCGCAGTTGATCTGCAGGCGAGCCATCAACCTTTTGCCGAACACACAGCGGAGCTCTCAATGAAAGCACCAATGTCGGTGTCAAAACCGGCGGATCTCAAGTAGGGGGTTCCGAACTATGCGTCTAAAGCGGATGGTAACAGGAGGCAGGGGACACAATGTTTTACCTAGGTTCGGGCCCTCTTGATGGAGGTAAAACCCTATGTCCTGTTTGATTGATATTGATGATATGAGTATTAAAAGAGTTGATCTACCACGAGATCGTAGAGGCTAAACCCTAGAAGGTAGCCTACGGTATGATTGTTGTTGTATATGATCTATCGACCTGACCTTGGTTTATATAATGCACCAGAGGCCTAGGATAACAAGAGTCCTAGCCGAATACGCCGGTGGGGAGGAGTCCTTGTCTTGATCGCCAAGTATTGTGGAATCTTCCTTGTATGCGGCAGCTATCCGAACCGGCCCATTAGTATACGGCCATGGGGGTCTTCGGCCCAATCTAACAGATCGGGAGATGACGTGGTGAGTACCCCCTAGTCCAGGACACCGTCAGACATAGCGTCAGAATAGATGGCCGTCTCACCGCCATCCACTGATCCTTCAGAGTATTCACCTCCATGGATGCAACCCACGAAGGCATGCCTCATGACAGGTTGAGCCCGGACGGATCTCGTGCGCCGAGCCGTCTCACGAGGTTGGGGTGGACGTCCGGCTCAGGGTCTGACTCGCCAATCCGGCCGATGAAGACATGGATTCCGCCAAAGGGGACCCAGTACCCGTCCTCAATTGAGCCAGCCTCGGGGCCCTAGCCTTCGTCGTCGATGTAGAGCTTGCCGCGATGACTCTTGGTCATCTGGCCCACAGCGTATCCCTTGAGTCCTTCGAAGTTGCCCTTCAAGAACTCAAATCCACCGTGCGCTGGCCCCATGGTGGGCGCCAACTGTCGTGGAATTGTCACGACAGATGTCCTAGCAAAAGGACTTAGTCGTAGGGCCATCGCAACTAGGAAGCTTAAAGGCGTTAATCGGGACAAAGAACACGAGAGGTTTTATACTAGTTTGGCCCCTTACGATGAAGATAAAAGCCTACGTCTAGTTGTGTTGGAATTGCTAGGGTTTCGATGACCAAGAAGCGAATCCATTTTGCTTGGCTTCGAGTTGTTGTTTCTTGCCCTAAGCCGCAGCCGGGTCATCCCCTTATATACACGGGTTGACACCTGGCAGCCTACAGAGTCCCGGCCGGTTCATAAAACGTGTCCCGCTCGGTGACTTGTTTATATGCCTTTCTTCACAAATCTTTCTTTACATACGGCGGTTTACAATATTGGGCCTTAAGCTGCTACTGGGCTTAGGCCTTCTACAAGTCTTAATAAACTATCACCTTGAATATTACTGGCTTCTTTTGTAACCCGCCGTTGGGGTTGACCCGGACCCTCCTGGGCGGGTCTTACCTGGTAGCTATATTCCCAACACAACCCGATTTATCCTGAGATAAGTCCTCAACACTCAGTAGCCACTCCTCATCACCCATTTTCTAATTGATTCATTACTCATTAGGCACGACTGTCATTAGGGTTTGTTGTGTGCTTAGTGCTACCTACACTTAATGGTTCAGATGTATTTCGGTAATCTTTAGTACCTGTAAAGTTCACAGGTTTTTCAAAATTCCGGCCCTACAAACAGACACTAGTCATTTTGGATTGTTGGTCGTAGTGACATTGACCCAAATTACTACTGCAAGCCAGGTTTGTTGACAATTTTACTTGTCTTTCTTACTCATTCGATATAATATCTAATTATTCACGTCGATTAGTTGCAAACAATAAGTGCTAGACAAACTTCTTGATTCAGGTTTTGGACGGTCTCTTACTGCAGTTATAATTCTGCATACTTGTCCTAGTAAGTGATGTCTACTACACAACCTTCTTCTTGTAGACGTTGTTGGGCCTCCAAGTGCAGAGGTTTGTAGGACAGTAGCAAATTTCCCTCAAGTGGATGACCTAAGGTTTATCAATCCGTAGGAGGCGTAGGATGAAGATGGTCTCTCTCATTTAATAATTTCAGATCTTGATAATTTATTCAAACAGCAAGCAAAGCAAAATAAAATGATATCTAAGAATAGCAAACATCATTTGAAGAGGCAAAAACTTAGGATCAACCGATACTAACCAATAGTTGTTGAAGAAGAAAGGTGGGATGCCAACCGAGGCATCCCCAAGCTTAGACGCTTGAGACTTCTTGAAATATTACCTTGGGATGCCTTGGGCATCCCCAAGCTTGAGCTTTTGTGTCTCCTTAATTCCTCTCATATCACGGTCTCCCTAAATCTCAAAAGCTTCATCCACACAAAACTCAACAAGGACTTGTGAGATAAGTTAGTATAACACATTGAAAAAACCTTATCATACTCTACTGTAGCAAATCACTAAAATTATTATTAAACATTGCGTACTAAATGCCTCTGCATATTTAATAGTCATATCCTCAAATAGAATCATTAAAGAAGCAAACATATGTAAACAATGCAAACATAACAGCAATCTGCCTAAACAGGACAGTCTGTAAAGAATGCAGCAACATCCATACTTCCCTAGCTCCAAAAATTATGAAAGAAAATTCCCACTGTAGTAAATTTATCAGATCTTAATATGCAAAAGGTTTCAATATTTTATCACATTCTGAATTTTCTAGGGAATTATTGCAACAGCGGTAAACTTTCTGTTTTCAAACAGCAACATGTGGACTTCTAAAATAGGCATAGTAGAGGCTATCATTGCCACTTTTATTGAAATAAAAGATACAAAACATTGTTCTAAATAACAGCAAGCAAATCCTAACAAAATAATTTGACTCTCCAAGCAAAACACATATCATGTGGTAAATAAAAATATAGCTCCAAGTAAAGTTACCGATGAACGAAGACGAAAGAGGGGATGCCTTCCGGGGCATCCCCAAGCTTAGGCCCTTGGCTATCCTTGAATATTACCTTGGGGTGCCTCGGGCATCCCCAATCTTAGACTCTTACCACTCCTTATTCCAAAGTCCATCGAATCCTTACCCAAAACATGAAAACTTCACAACACAAAACTTAACAGAAAACTCGTAAGCTCTGTTAGTATAAGAAAATAAATCACCACTTCAAGGTACTGTAATTAACTCATTATTTATTTATATTTGTGTTAAACCTACTGTATTCCAACTTCTCTATGGTTTATAAACTATTTTACTAGCCATAGATTCATCAAAATAAGTAAACAACACATGAAAAACAGAATGTGTCAAAAACAGAACAGTCTGTAGTAATCTGAATCAAACGTATACGTCTGGAACTCATAAAATTATCAAATAAATTGCTGGACCTGAGGAATTTATCTATTAATCATCTGAAAAAAATAATTAACTAAATATCACTCTCCAAATAAAAATGGCAGCAATTCTCGTGTGCGCTAAAGTTTCTGTTTTTTACAGCATGATCAACAAGACTTCTCCCAAGTCTTCCCAAAGGTTCTACTTGGCACAAACACTAATTAAAAGCATAAAACTACATCTAAACAGAGGCTAGATGAATTATTTATTACTAAACAGGAATAAAAAGCAAGGAACAACAATAAAATTGGGTTGCCTCCCAACAAGCGCTATCGTTTAACGCCCCTAGCTAGGCATGATGATTTCAACGATGCTCACATAAAAGATAAGAATTGAAACATGAAGAGAGCATCATGAAGAATATGACTAGCACATTTAAGTCTAACCCACTTCCTATGCATAGGGATTTTGTGAGCAAACAACTTGTGGGAACAATAATCAACTAGCATAGGAAGGTAAAACAAGCATAACTTCAAAACTTTAAGCACATAGAGAGGAAATTTGATATTATTGCAATTCCTACAAGCATATATTCCTCCCTCATAATAATTTTTAGTAGCATCCACTACAAGGATACACCTTATAAAGCAACACAACTTCTACAACATTTTGGCTAAACATTGTAAAATTCATAATAGATACGCATATTATAGGTTGCAAATATGCGTTGCAGAATTCTAGCTCTTGATCCTACCGTGGGACATATATGAAAAAAAGAAAAAAAGGAAACAAAAAAGGAGAGAGGGATGCGCCAGAAACAGAGCCCCCGATGCCCCTCGTCTCTCCCAAATCGCCGCCACCAATCGCCTCGCCACCTTCCTCCCACCTCGCCGCCGGCCCTCCCCTCCGCTCCTCCCACATCGTGGCTATGGAGGCTACCAGATCCGTCTCATCCCCCACCCACCCATCCCTCTCACATCCCACCTCTCTCTCTAGATGCAGCTCCTCATTGCGCCACCTGCGGCGGGCTGATTCAGGCGACGTCCGGCGAATCCCGCCATCACGAAGCACAACCCGAGGTCCCCTCACACCACGACGCCCTTCCATATGGCTAGATCCGGCGCTCGCGGCTACGAAAGCCCAGCCGCGACCTTCCCTCGATGGCTAGGGTTTAGGGAGTCGGCTCCGCCGCCGGTGGCCATGACGTCCTTCTCGTCCGGTGAGTGAATCCCCTCCCCTGGCTTTGTCCTCTCTCTCTCTTCCCCTTTCTCTAACCTCTGTTCTTCTCTTCTCTTCTCCTGTAGACGTCTAGGTTTGCACCCCCGATTCTATTGGAACAAATCGCTGTCAAAAAAGTTTGGCCCTTGTGCGATGAACACTTTTGTGTGATAAACACTTGACAAGCCTGCAGACTGAGTTCGGATCTCCGTTTATTTACATTCATGCACTAATTGCTATTCTATTAAATTAGTAATTATTAGATATCAATGGAGCATCAATTTTTTTTAAAAATTCTTACTAGTCATCAATCCTTGATACATAAGTCGGTAATGCTTTCAAATTTTATTTATGTAGATAAGAACTACTTCATATATGCGGGCCCCATCTTAAATAGTCTATTGCAAGAGTTATAATATTTAAGGAGGGATGCAGTCTTAATAGGTCTCTGTACGACAATTTTGATGAGTTACTAATCGAAGTTTTTGTTGAAATTTCAGTCTTCTGGAGTCTGATGGTCAGGCTATTTAGGTGGCAGTGTAGCTTGCTAATGGTGGCTTTCACGTCCATCTCAAATACTAGAGAACGTGGACCTGTTGGGGGAAGCACGTACTCCTTTGTTTTAGTGAGCACGTGAATTAACAATCCACATTGTTTCTTCTATATGATGTTTCTTTGACATTATTGATATGATTCACAACACTGATAAATACTTCTCTCCACGCCTGTTTATGTACTGATTGTTGTATGCTCTTATTATTCTAAACAATTTGGACTACTAGCTAAATACCCGTGCGTTGCTATGGGATAACAAACATTAAATTTCATGAACATGTCAAATGTGATACTGTTTTTTGTAGTATGTGATACATTGTTACCACCGGTGGTGCTTCGTGAGGGCAAAAGCATGCCATGGCCTGCCCAGCCCGTGGGTTAAAAATACATGTGGTAGTACAGATATAGGAGTAGCCCAGCTCACAGCTGCCTTGCTTGCCTATAGTGTCGCCTCTTCACGGTTCTTTCTTAGCCTCTGGGCTCTATTGCTCGATTCCTCTTCCTATCCAGTAGAGTAGTATGGGCACGAGCAACGCGTACAGCCGCATGGTGGGCCAGAGAGACGTGGCGCGGAGCCGCCGTCGAGTCGCCAGTCGCACCGCCGCAACAAGTAGCAGCGCCGTGCGGTGCCGAGGCCCAAGGGCGACCCATGCAGCGGTGGCCAGCCGGGCGAGTAGCAACCTAGACGACGAGCGCTGGTGCACAAGCACATGTGCAGCCCCAAAACTGTCTCTCGGACAGTACTAATTTTCGTATAAAATGTAGGTTATAACACTCTGAAATTCAATCAATTGATAATAAATATCTTAATTTGGTACTAGATATTTGTCATGGACAGCAGGGCTAATCAACGCGGAATTGATTTGGTTTTCAAGAGAAAAAAGAGATATAATGTTGAGAAAGATTTATCAGCAGCAGCTCTTGATCCATCGCTTGAGTTGAAATATTTGTGTTTCTTTAAATTTTGCCTGTCCAGGTTTTCCTTTGTAGCACCGCCACTGACTGTTACTTTCCAATTGTATTTCCATACACTGACGTCCTTCTCTTCCTTCGGTTTGAAAAGCTAGTATGCGACTCCCCAGTTAAATTCCTATGTCTTGCTAGCCTGTTCCTCTAAAACAAACCACATATACACTGAATATTCTATGTTACTGTACACATTTTCTTTGTCATTTGGTTATGTGATTGTCCTGTCATAACATGCAGTTATTATATATGGACTTGGGTCAAGTCAATGAAGAGGATTCGTCTATATCAAGTACTTATCTAAAAAACTAAAAAAGATACTTATATACTACCGCTGTACATAATAGTGAAAATAAAACTGAATCCCAATACCCCACTTAGATGCAACCTACACCTGAGCTTTATGCATGTTCATGTGCAAACTATGCATATACTAAAGCTTGCAGCAAGCACACACACATATACACCAGCAGCGGCTCACTGTTAATCATCATGTTAGTCATTCATTAAGTAGAGGCTCACTGTTTGTTTGTGCACAGGTTTCCAAAGAAATAAATACTCAATGCCATTCAGTGGTTTTCAATGTGCCAGTCTCCTTTTCTTCTCTTATTTAATTATTTATGTACTCATATCTTGCCAATGATTTACCTATTGTTGTATGTAATTTAATGTGAGGCACCGCACTCATCCGTACCGGCAATATCGAGATGGAGGCCAACACCATGGACGGCTGGAGCTGCGAGTATATTTGTCCAAGATATGGCAGTGTTCGTAGTCATGGTTCTGGTAACTGTCTATGATCTCCATATCTTAACTATTTGTGAAGACGGAAATGCAAGTAATATTATTCTTAGATGCTCTTGCCCTTTTGATTCGTAAATTGCTAAACTGACAACTGAGCTCTCACTACTTGTATTCATAAATTGCTGAATTACCCACATGAACTCTTGCTATCACAGTCCGTAAATTGCTGAATTTCTCATTATGTCGCTTGCACTGTTCCATATGAGCAATGTCTATTGTGCTTTTAACCCGTCAACTAAGTAGGTACTATGTTATTAGTGGCTTGCTTTTAGGCCACAACCACATCTGTTTATTTTTCTCTGAGTATGTTTATTTTGTTATGTGACCTGAAGTAGCATATTGAGTTCTAAGGGAATACTTTCAGGTTAGAACTTTTCTTTGTATTAGTCGTAATCTAGCCGGGCAACCAATGTATCGGAAGTAATGACCCTTTGTATGAAGTAATGTTTCTTATTTGTAGGGCAACCCATCACTATTTGCATCATGTCAATGCATTGTGTATTAACGGTTCATTTGGTTATTTTCTTTGTAGATATACATGGATGATTATATGGGTGCGTGGCAAGTATACTACAATGATGATGATGATGATGATGAAGATGATGTCTGTTTTCAGTTTTAGTTATGATGGTTGTTTTCAGTTTTAGTTAAGTTGTAGGGATGCTGTTCCTGTTGGATGATGTTCCTTGGTTAGGTTTTAGTTAAGTTGTAGGGTTGTTGATGGATGCTGTCAGTTTAACTTTCGTTGTCAAGAGAATGTTTAGATTATGCATCACATTTGGATGTTATTCCTCCTGTAATATCAACTATTGTAATCCCATAATTTTTCTCAATATATGATTTCTTCCTCTCGTGCATATATTTTGTCTTCTGACTTGATATACATACTTAGTACCATTATGTGAAGCATTAATTTAATTGTTGGCAATATATAAAATATTATTCACATTTTATACGTAAAACACCTGAAGCATGGCAAATTATTTGTTGCGAAGCAATGAGATTTTGATTCCTGTACATTAACCACCAACGTATATGAGTGTTGTAAAAGTCTGTTTTATGTGTTGCACTCCTGCAGCGGTTCCTTTTGCCAACGGAAGTATAAGCGTTGCATTATGCGCTAGCAACACTGGAAAAGGCAACGCATCCCAAACCGTTGGTAAAGTCCCTGGCAATGCATATATGGACTTTTAGATACGGAAAAATGCGTTGCTATAGGTGGGGTCCTGTTGTAGTGATCATGAATGAATTCAACAATATAACCAGTACCTAAAGCATTCTTTTCATGATCTACAAGCATAGAATTTTTATTACTCTCCACATAGGCAAAATTCTTCTCATTCGGAATAGTGGGAGTATCATAAGAAACTCAAATACTATAAATTGTTTCCACATTAAAAGAGTAATGTTCAGAAAAGGGGTAATCATAATCATGACAAGTTTTATAAATATAATCACTACTTTTTATAGCGTAAGTATCCTCACAATAATCATCATAAGTAGGAGGCATGCTATCATCATTATAAACTTGCATATCAAAACTTGGGAGACTAAAAATATCATCTTCATTAAACGTAGCATCCCCAAGCTTGGGACAAACATTAATTGCAGCAAAAATATTCTCAAAAACATCATCTTCATCAAACATAGCCTCCCCAAGCTTGGACCCTTTCATATCATAAGCATAATCACTCTCATCATTAATAGTATGGATAGCACCAATAGTATAGCAATTATCATATTCTTCCAAGCAAGTGCCAAAAAGATTTTCAAGATCATAAGAAGTATCATTATCTTCCACAATTATATTTTCATGAGGCACAATAGTAATAGGAGAAGCATTATTTGGGAGAGATATCTTCTTACCTCTCTTCCTTTTTCTTTTCTTCTTCTTCACCACATCATGTGTGGGTTCAATCCTCTTTTTGGAGCTCCTTATTAATGAGATTGGTTGAATAGGAGGCTCCTCCTCGTTACCTGATTCATCATAAGAAATAATAGGAGGGTATTGGGAAGCCTCTTCCCTTTGATTAGTATTCTCTTCATCTTCTATTTGTTTTCTTTTCTTTATGTAATTGGCAATATAAGGGTTTTCAATACAATTCACCGCACAATACATATAAATTTCCACTAGATCAAATCCAAGAAGTTTATAACGGGAAAATTCTGGAAGATAATTAGTTATATGTTTCATTTCTTCGTAACTCATAGGCAAACTAAGTTCATTATGATGTGCAAGGGAAATCAAGTCATCACAATTTTTGGACACGATACGATAATGAAACAATTTGCATTGGGTATTGAAATGATCATGTTCATTACAAAGCTCACAAGTATGGCCAATATAATTTAAATTTTCAGCACATTCATCTAGCCTTTCTTGCAACAATTTAGTTTCTAATTACTTATGCCTCTTGCAATATCTATCTTCCCTATTTGGTGTGTTCGTACAAACCCAATGTACTCCACAAAAATTGACATGTTTATAGGAGACATCATAACTAGTGCAATCATCATTAGTATCATGGATATTCAAAGAATTCGTACTAACAACATTGCAATCATGATCATCATTCAAAGATTTAGTGCCGAACAGTTTATAGATTTCTTCTTCTAGCACTTGAGCACAATTTTCCTTTCCATCATACTTACGAAAGATATTAAAAAGGTGAAGCGTATGAGACAAACTCAATTCCATTTTTTATATTTTATTTTATAAACTAAACTAGTGATAAAACAAAAAACTAAAATACTCGATTGCAAGATCTAAAGATATACCTTCAAGCACTCACCTTCCCGGCAACGGCGCCAGAAAGAGCTTGATGTCTACTACACAACCTTCTTCTTGTAGACGTTGTTGGGCCTCCAAGTGCAGAGGTTTGTATGACAGTGGCAAATTTCCCTCAAGTGGATGACCTAAGGTTTATCAATCCGTAGGAGGCATAGGATGAAGATGGTCTCTCTCAAGCAACCCTGCAACCAAATAACAAAGAGTCTCTTGTGTCCCCAACACACCCAATACAATGGTAAATTGTATAGGTGCACTAGTTCGGCGAAGAGATGGTGATACAAGTGCAATATGGATAGTAGATAAAGGTATTTGTAATCTGAAATTATAAAAACAGCAAGGTAACTAATGATAAAAGTGAGCGCAAAAGGTATTGCAATGATAGGAAATAAGGCCTAGGGTTCATACTTTCGCTAGTGCAAGTTCCCTCAATAATAATAACATAATTGGATCACCTAACCATCCCTCAACATGCAACAAAAAGTCACTTCAAAGTCACTAATAGCAGAGAACAAATGAAGAGATTATGGTAGGGTACGAAACCACCTCAAAGTTATTCTTTCCAATCAATCCGTTGGGCTATTCCTATAAGTGTCACAAACAACCCTAGAGTTCGTACTAGAATAACACCTTAAGACACAAATCAATCAAAACCCTAATGTCACGTAGATACTCCAATGTCACCTCAAGTATCCGTGGGTATGATTATACGATATGCATCACACAATCTCAGATTCATGTATTCAACCAACACAAAGGACCTCAAAGAGTGCCCCAAAGTTCTACTGGAGAATCACGACGAAAACGTGTGCCAACCCCTATGCATAGGTTCATGGGAGGAACCCGCAAGTTGATCACCAAAACATACATCAAGTGAATCACATGGTATCCCATTGTCACCACAGATACGCATGGCAAGACATACATCAAGTGTTCTCAAATCTTTGAAGACTCAATCCGATAAGATTACTTCAAGGGGGAAACTCCATTCATTACAAGAGAGTAGAGGGGGGAAGAAACATCATAGGATCCAAATATAATAGCAAAGCTCGCGATACATCAAGATCGTATCACCTCAAGAACACGAGAGAGAGAGAGAGAGAGAGAGAGAGAGATCAAACACATGGCTACTGGTACATACCCTCAGCCCCGAGGGAGAACTACTCCCTCCTCATCATGGAGAGCATCGGGATGATGAAGATGGCCACCGGAGAGGGATTACCCCTCCGGCAGGGTGCCGGAATGGGTCTAGATTGGCTTTCGGTGGCTACGGAGGCTTCTGGCGGCGGAACTCCCGATCTATTGTGCTCTCAGATGTTTTTGGGGTATATGGAGATATATAGGCGGAAGAAGTACGTCAGGGGGGCCACGAGGGGCCCACGAGGGTGGAGGGCGCGCCCAGGGGGGTGGGCGCACCCCCCTACCTCGTGGCCTCCTCGAAGCTTCCCTTACGTGCACTTCAAGTCTTCTGGGCTTCTTTCCTTCCAAAAATGGGTTCCGTGAAGTTTTAGGTCAATTGGACTCCGTTTGGTTGTCCTTTTCTTCGAAACCCTAAAACAAGGTAAAAACAGAAACCGACACTGCACTCTAGGTTAATAGGTTAGTCCCAAAGATGATATAAAAGTGTATAATAAAGCCCATAAACATCCAAAACAGTAGATAATATAGCATGGAGCAATCAAAAATTATAGATACGTTGGAGACGTATCAGTAAGCTCACAAGTAAATGATTGATTCACTACATCTATGCTTGCCTTGTCATATTTGTTGTCAATATTCTTTTAGGGTGGACCACCGTGTTTCTAAATATTGCAACTGTAGATATGAGTGAATAGTATTTCTCTATGTAATCTCTTCCATCATGTGTGGGCAACGAACACTGCATTGTATAGAAAGAAAGTGTCATTTCCAGCTTTTACATAGGCTTCGATCTTTTACATGGAATACAATCTGCCTACTTGCTTTGTGTCGCACTACCAACACTCCACCCTTGAAGCTAAACATTATGCCACTCATAATTCCTTAGTTTATTTGTTCAAATACGAATTTCATATGATTCTACTGTTCCTACTTCAGTTTTGAAATGTGTGTCTGCCTGTTATAGAGACATAACGGGTTTGTATTTATGTGTGTGGTTTGGTCAGCATGGTTGGGGGGTCAACATTGCATATGTAGGGGTTTATAGGGAGTCTCTTCGAGTTGAATCCGCAATGCATTCCATAGATAATCTGACTACTTTTATGTTTTCATGAATCTCAGATTCTGAACGTCATCATAATGATTATGAGCTTGCGTGCATGAAAAGAATAAAGCAGAACAATGCCATGGCTATCAAACTTGGCATTAAGGGACTGAAATCAAGTCTGGATGCAATGCAAACGCTCTCCACCTACAGATTCATGCTCAGAATATGATCCTAACAGTGATTCTGAGCTAGAGGGACACCTAAGTCAATGTAGCTCCCTTGTGGAGGAGTCAGAGGAAGATGCCCTATCTTATTCACCCATCAAGGTGCTTGCTTTAACTTTCCAAGGTTATATTTGTCGAACATATCTTGCAACTGATGCTTTGCATTGCTTCTACTTTGTTGAACTTCCATTAGCTTAGTTTACACATCGTGTATGTGAATATGCCATGCCTATCCATTTTCAGTACATATTCCATTTGTCATCATACCATATTTATCCGTTCAAATGTTGTTCTTGTGTATCAGACGTTCTAAAGGAAGAGGGTGATTGCTGATCATGGAGGAGCACAAGCAAAGTATTTGGAAAAGGTAGTGGCACTTGATAAATCAAATAGCCCATTAGGTGTAGTTGCAATATCACTTGACCCACAAAACACCCCAACGCTAGCAGACTCTAGCCCTACTACACTGGTCATTTCTGATGCCCTAACTCAGCAGACCCCAACTGCAGCAAGCATTATGATTATGCCAGTTGACATAGCACCAGCTCTACGACGCAAAACCCCCATTCCAGCAAAGAGTACACCAAATCCAGTTGCCAAATCCCTTTTCGAACCAGAGAGAGCCCCAATTGCAGAAAATAGGACCCATGTTCCATTTCTTCCTAGTTTAGAAGACAAAGCTTATATTGTTGTCAGGAACTTTGTGCACATCTTTCCTTCTTGGAAAGATTATACCGCGGATACAGAATAATTCCCAGTCTTCCTCCACAACTTATGCGTAAGTAATGTACTAATGTTATTCATGGTCATTACTGCATATGTTTCTGCTGATAGAAGACACAAGATTTCATTATTTTAAATAGGCGAGGACCAAACTAGATTGTGAAGACAATCAAGGGTTGGTTGCGCTTTTCAAGCACTCGTTGATGAAGTATCGTTCCTACCTGAGGCAAGCGCACTTCGATGGCAAGCCTCTAAATGAAATTTTTGTAAAGTCTCCGTTGCTACATTTATCCGGCGGTGACTGGAATAATCTTGTTACACATTGGTCTCGGCTGCAACGTAAGGTACTATCTATGATATCACATCACAATTTGAACTACATATCTGCATTTGCCTTAATGTCTCACTTGTACGAAAACTGTTAGCAGAAGAACATTCATTCTGAAGGGACCACAAAATCTCGCAACTATACTGCACACTACATTGCTCTTATGAGCACCTCTTTCCCTGTATGACCATACTTTACTTTCATAGCTGTTTGATTATGTAGCATCACTGCACATGTTAGCCTTGTTATCATCCATTTGGTGGGCATTATAAGATCTGTATGGACTCTTACGTAAATTTAGAATCAACCGAATGCTTTTGAAGAGGTTTAGCTTTGCAGTCCTCTTGTAAGGACTGAACGTCGTCTATCACTGTACTTACATTAACAGCTACTCCCTCCGTCCCATAATATAAGAACGTTTTGTACAGTACACCAGTGTTCAAAACACTCTTGTATTATGGGAAGAGGGATTGGTTCATTGTGTAGCATTCTGCATCTTATCTCCCTCGCCCACTGAGGGAGTCCTAGATTAGGGGGTGTCCGGATGGCCGGACTATACCTTCGGCCGGACTCCTGGACTATGAAGATACAAGATTGAAGACTTCGTCCTGTGTCCGGAAGGGACTTTCCTTGGCATGGAAGGCAAGCTTGGCGATACGGATATGTAGATCTCCTACCATTGTAACCGACTCTGTGTAACCCTAGCCCTCTCCGGTGTCTATATAAATCGGAGGGTTTTAGTCCGTAGGACGAACAACAATCATACCATAGGCTAGCTTTTAGGGTTTAGCCTCTCTGATCTCGTGGTAGATCTACTCTTGTACTACCCATATCATCAATATTAATCAAGCAGGACGTAGGGTTTTACCTCCATCAAGAGGGCCCGAACCTGGGTAAAACATCGTGTCCCCTGCCTCCTGTTACCATCCGCCTAGACGCACAGTTCGGGACCCCCTACCCGAGATCCGCCGGTTTTGACACCGACATTGGTGCTTTCATTGAGAGTTCCTCTGTGCCGTCGCCATCAGGAAGGATGCCTCATCCCGTCTTTAAAGACGGCACCGTTGCTAAGGGAGCTTTGGCTGTCGGCCAAACTCTCCGGCTAGGTGGTTTCCTTATGACCGCCTGTTCGGCTGCTGCGCCGACGATGACCTCTCGGGTCATCGAAAGCAATCTTCACGTCAGCTCGGAATTCGCCGAGCAGCTAGATCCAATGGAGCTCTCTTCCCTAAACGAGCTCTTGGATCGCATCGCCGCCCTGGGAGTCGCTACGGATTACGACCAGATTGGGCCTAAACCCGATCTGAGAGAGATTAACTCTCCCCAGGTCACCCATCACGTTGCCGTGGTAGAGGGACAGTGCGGCGACCCTTCATCTATCTTAAGGACTAGCTATGTCCGGATTCCCGATCCCTCCAAGCCGGATACCCGCGGAGGGGAGGACATCACTCAAGACCTGAACTTAAAGTCAGGCGACGGACTAGATTCATTGGGCCGCATCCAAGAATCCCAACGTCCGAGTTTGGAAACTCCTTGGCCCCTGGGTCTCAGATTGGGTGAGGTTTCGGATGTGATTCCACCCACCCACCCGTACATAAGCGATCTATCCCAAATTAGGCAAGAGCCCGAAGAAACAGTACATCATTACTGGGCCAGATTCCTCCTGGTTATGAACAGGATAAAGGACTGCCGCGAGGAAGACGCAATTTCATTCTTCTGCAATAATTGCACGGACAAGGGAATCCTCAACGCCATAAGTCACCGTGATATTACACGCTTTGCTGACTTGGCGTCCATAGTACGAAAGTACTATGCGATGGAAAGCGCCTGGAAAACCGAAACAAAATTTTGGGACAATCTGGCCTTGAATACAAACTCGGTCCGAAATAAAAGGGTGCATCATCGTCAGACACCCGGGTTCAATACCAAAAAGCAAAAGCCCTCTACAGGGCACGGAACCGTACTGGAAGGATGGCTTAATGGACCCTGTAAAATTCACAGTGCAGAGGGCGCCACACCAACTCACAGCCTTAGAGCATGTTGGATACTCCGGCAGGTGGCAAAAATTGGCGAAGATCTTCTAATTCCAGAAGCCACAGAAAGCCACCCCAGAGAAACCAGTACGGTATTAACAGTCTTCGAGACTTTCGCATCAAATAATATGCGAAAAAGAACACTCCTTGGCGTTGCCGAAGTCTACCAAGTAGCATCGATAAACCCATGGAGTGACACGGCTATTACTTTTAACGCCAGTGATGAACCTAAATTCTGAACAGCCCGAGCACCAGCCGCATTGGTCCTTAGTCCAATAGTGGATGGATTTCGTCTTACCAAGGTACTCATGGATGGCGGCAGCGAATTGAACCTCATTTATGAGGAAACCCTACTAAAATGGAAATAGACTGGAACCGCATTGAGCGAAGCAGCACAACCTTTAGAGGAATAATCCCCAGTCGGGAAGCGCGCTGTACAGGAAAAATCACACTAGATGTGGTGTTCGGCACGCCGGATAATTACAGGTCCGAAGAGGTCACGTTCCAGGTGGCCCCGTTCAGTAGCGGATATCATGCTCTGCTAGGGCGAGAAGCATTTACAGTCTTCCAAGCAATACCCCATTACGGGTACATGAAGCTCAAGATGCCCGGGCCTAACGGAATCATCACTCTCGCTAGTGATCCGGACATAGCACTCCGCGCCGAAATCAAGACAGCCGCACTGGCCCTCGAGGCGCTATCCGAAGCCCTAGCGGCTGAGGAACTGACTGCGCTGCGCTCCACGGTGAATAGGGACGATGTGATACTCGATAAAAGATCCAAGTCCACCTCCTTTAAACCGGCGGACGAAATAGTCAAATTCCAGGTCCATCCAACGGACCCCAATAAAACAGCTTCCATCGGGGCACAGTTAAACCCTAATGTAGACACTGCACTGCGAGAGTTCCTACGAGAGAACTAGGACATTTTTGCCTGGCACCCTTCAGATATGCCAGGAATCCCACGCAGGCTGGCCGAACACAGCTTAAATATCCAAAAAGGATTCAAGCCAGTCAAACAGGCTCTTCGGCGTTTTTCCGAACCTAAGAGACAGGCCATGGGAGAGGAACTAGCCAAGCTATTGGAGGCCGGATTCATCAAAGATATAAAACATCCGGACTGGCTAGCAAACCTGGTGATGGTACCAAAGAAGGACAAATCCTGGCGCCTGTGCGTTGATTTCAAAGACCTTAACAAGGCTTGCCCAAAGGATCCCTTCCCTCTCCCCCGCATCGATCAAATTATCGACGCTACCGCAGGACACGATTCGTTGTGTTTCCTCGACGCATACTCCGGCTACCATCAAATAAAGATGGCAGAGTCAGACCAAGCCGCAACGGCATTCATCACACCATACGGCCCATTCTGCTTCAACACAATGCCCTTCGGGCTCAAAAACGCCGGCGCAACATATCAGCGCATGATTCAGACATGTCTGGCAAACCAGATCGGCAAAACAGTGGAGGCATACGTAGATGATGTGGTCGTTAAAACAAGACATGTCGAATCTCTAGTAGACGACTTGAGGCTAACATTCGATAACCTCTGAACATACGACATCAAGCTCAACCCGGAAAAATGCGTTTTCGGCGTTCCAGCCGGAAAGCTCTTGGGCTTCATTGTATCCGGTAGAGGAATTGAAGCAAATCCAGCCAAGATCCGAGCTCTGTCACAATTGGATATCCCGAAGGACCTCAAACAAATACAAAAATTAACCGGATGCGTGGCGGCTCTAAGCCGCTTTATCTCCCGCTTAGGAGAAAAGGCCCTACCCCTTTACCGCCTCCTTCGGCGCACCGAACACTTCGAGTGGATGGATGCAGCCACGGCCGGACTCGATGAAATAAAAGCCATCTTGGCAACAAACCCAGTCCTGGCCGCGCCAAACATTGGCGAACCAATGCTATTATACATTGCAGCAACCCATCAGGTCGTAAGCGCAGTGCTCGTCGTCGAACGAGAAACGGACGGACACAAATTCCCCCTTCAAAAGCCGGTCTATTATGTGTCCACTGTCCTTACTCCGTGCAAGTCACGGTACCCGCATTATCAAAAGATTGCGTACGCGGTATTTATGGCATCCCGGAAGCTGCGACACTACTTTCAAGAGTGTTCAATAACAGTAGCCTCGGAAGTGCCACTTAACGATATTATAAACAACCGCGACGCGACGGGCCGGATTGCAAAATGGGACATTGAGCTCCTCCCGTTTGACATAACTTACAAACCACGGCGAGCTATCAAGTCGCAAGTTTTGGCCGACTTCGTCGCAGAATGGACGGAGGCCGAACTCCGTAAAGAGTACGGCACATATTCAAACTGGGTCATGCACTTCGACGGCTCCAAAATGTTGGCCGGTCTAGGGGCTGGCGTCGTTTTGACGTCCCCCACAGGAGACACAGTTCAATATGTACTCCAGATAATGTACACAGACTCCAACAATGTAGCCGAATATGAGGCCCTTTTACATGGTCTCCGGATGGCAGTATCCATGGGCATTCAACGCCTAGAGGTGCGCGGGGACTCGAACCTCGCAATATCCCAAATAAATGGAGACTTTGATGCCAAGGATCCAAAAATGGCAGCTTATCGCAACGCTGTCCTAAAAATGTCAGCTCGGTTCGAAGGGCTCGAATTTCACCATATAGCCCGGGAAAATAATCAGGCGACAGATGTCCTGGCACGCATCGGCGCAAAATGCGATGTAGTCCCCCCCAACATCTTCTTGGAAAGGATGTTCAAGCCGTCCGTAGTATGGGAAGGGGAACCTGGCAATAACAGCCCGGACCCAACCGCACTGCCCGACACCGAACACTCTGACATAATTGGAGGCTCTGCCAATGAAATAACACCTTCAGCCCACGTAATAATGGCCGTCATCGCCCCGTGGACAGAACCATTCCTCGCCTACCATACCAGGCAGGAACTCCCTGAAGACCAAAACGAGGCATGCTGCATAGTGCGGCGATCTAAAGCCTATAAAGTCCATGAGGGAGAGCTTTATAAGAAAAGCACTACCGGAGTCCTTCAAAGGTGCATCTCCGAAGAGGAAGGGCGGAACCTCCTGGCTGAAATTCATGCCGGACTCAGCGGACATCATGCTGCAGCTCGGTCCCTTGTAAGCAAGGCCTTCTGTACAGGCTTTTATTGGCCGACGGCCCGGGCAAACGCCCAGGACTTAGTCCAACGATGCGTCGGTTGCCAGCTTTTTGCAAACCAAAGCGATATGCCACCCACCGCCCTCCAAACTATCCCCATCACTTGGCCCTTCGCGGTCTGGGGGCTTGACATGGTTGGACCCCTTAAAGGCGGAACCCACAAGAAAAAATACTTACTGGTCATGGTGGATAAGTTCACCAAATGGATAGAGGCCAAGCCCGTTAAGACGGCCGAATGCGGACCGGTGATAGACTTTATATCCGGGGTGGTACACCGTTACGGCGTCCCCCACAGCATCATCACTGATAACGGCACGAACTTTACGGCTGATAAGGTAAAACTCTGGTGCAAAAACATGGGCATCAAGCTCGATTATGCTTCCATCTATCACCCACAAACCAACGGCCTGGTCGAACATGCAAATGGTCTTATCATGAGCAGCATCAAACACAGATTAGTGCGGTCCCTTAAGGAATCTAATACGCACTGGGTAGAGGAGCTCAACTCCGTACTCTGGGGGCTGCGGACCACACTGAATCGCACCACCGGATACACACCATTCTTCGTGGTGTACGGCGTAGAGGCAGTTTTGCCCTGCGACATAATTCATGACTCACCTCGAGTGCGCATGTACGAAGAAAGTGAAGCCGAGCTCGATCGGCAGGATAGTTTGGACGCCTCGGAGGAAGAGCGAGACATGGCAAAAGCCCGTTCCGCATTATATCAACAGCAGGCTCGAAGATACCAAAGCAGAGAAGTACGGGCCAAAAATTACAATGTTGGCGAATTAGTTCTACGCCTGCCGGACAAGAAAAAGGAAAAACTCAAGCCCAAGTGGGAAGGTCCCTTCATAATTTACCAAGTCCTGACTGGTGGAGCATACCGCCTGCGAGATGCATCAGATAACCGACTCGAGCCAAACCCATGGAACGCAGCCCGTCTACGAAGATTCTATGCCTAGCGCCGGACTCTGTGTTTGTCTCCTTCCTCTGTCCATTTTTACATACTTTCTGTCCTACATTTCTCTCCTTCTCCTCTCTCTTTCTCTTATAGCCTTTAAAGGCTCATAAAATGACGCGCTATTCGTGCTCATTAAACCTGGGGGCTTCTTTAAACAGAAGCTTATTTATATGGGCTTCATGCCCAACACATGTGTCACACTTCCACATGTACCTTTTATTCGCCATGATATGCATCGATATGACTTTAGTTTTGGCCAAGCTGGGTTGCCTGGCTCCTGTGCTTACCCCTATGTTCCCGATTGTTCGGCTAAGTGGTAAAGGGAGCACCTCTACGATTGTTACTACCGGGTCAGCCGAATGTGTACCTCAGACTGGGTGAAGCCGAAAGCTAGCGTTCTTAAGGGAATATTCGGTCAGTGAACTAAAGATGATCTTTTTTTATCTATACGCCCCCAGATGTTTTTCCTGCACCTTTTTTCACAGAATGGACATGCACTTTAGGGCATGCCTCCCAGGGAAAGGAACCCCTAACGGAACTATTCTCCCTGGAAGATGTTTCTTACTAACCATGTAATATAACATAACTAGTTGGGCACTTGTCTGTTCAAGAACTAATGACCCCTACGCCTAGTCTCCATGCATACCCCGGTTCTTATATAACCGCGAGGGTATTCAAACACACTCCGGACCGTCAGATCCCGAGGTTGAATCGAAAAGGTCGGCCATGACAAACGATCAACAATCCGGCTAGAAGGCATTACTCATGTCAATTAAAATTACATAGTCAATCTGACTGATCGTATTCCTCTTCAATACCATCTAACAGGCTGTCTAGTTTACAATCCTGTTGGGAATACTTTGCGGCGAACTCTACTTGGCCGTATACTAAGCTCACAGGGATCTCCTTCCCATCGGGCCATACGGGTCCGACCTCGGCCATGTGGTTTGGATCAGCCTTCGTGTACCGCATCTTCACCATGGCCTAGGCCTCCCTGGCACCTTAACGGCAGGCCGACATCTTCCACAATCGGAAGCAACGCCGCGCTCCCTTCAGCTTCTCCACAAGCTCTCCAAGGCCTTCGGGCATGGAGATGGATGGCCAGAAGGCCTGGGAGACGCCTTGCATCACCTTCCGAACTCGCTCGTGCAGTTGTGAGAGCTCGGGAAGAAGGTCACCCATAGAAGCGGGCATTTCCTTTGCAAGACGACCTATTAGCATACCTACAGACATTACTCTGTTAGTCGACTTCCTCGCCGAACTCTTTTTTCAAAGTTCGTTTAAGCACTTACTATATATGTCGCGTCAAAGCCGCTGATTCTCCTTCACTGAGTCCAATAGCTGGGCACAAACGTCCTTCAGTTCAACGCCCAGCTTGGTGTTGGCATCTTGGAGATGGTTCTTCTCCCGCCTCACCTTTGTCAGCACGCTCTCACTAGCTTTCAGCTGGCGTCAGAGTTGTTGCACTTCCGGATTTAATCCGGCGCCATCTGCAATTTCATTTGTCAGATTTGCACCCACGCCGCACCTCGCAAAATACTTATCTTTCGAAGTGTATATCACTATAGGGGGTCTCCTTGGGCTCCCCTGCCGCGGCTAGTGCGGCCTCAAGTTGGGCTTTGCACTCTTCCAGCTCCTGGGACAGCAGGGTATTCTTTTCTGCAAGAACCTGCATAACAGATGATCCTTAAATCAGTTATTCTAACTGTTTCAAGTCTCGGGGGCTACTGGTACATATATATAATTACCAAAATTTTCTTACTCGTATGTCTTTCACATACTCTCCGTGGCTCTGGCTAGACCACTTTGAGTGGCACGGAGGTACGCATCTCCCGAATTGAAGGCATCCAATGCCTCTTGGGAGAAACAAGCGTCGCGAAGAACTGTCCGGCGACGCTTGTGGTTCACGGCACTCTCCACCTCAGAATTGGTGGCAGACAGCCTGTCCGCATCCTCCGTTGGAGGAGCGTCCGATGCGCGCCTCATGTTCGCCTCCGCTTCCAGACCAGGCTTTGGAGCCTGGCTGGTGGAGGCGCGATTGGCAGCCTCTCCGGATATAGTCCGGCGAGGTCTCTTCGTCCTGAAGAGAGCACGAGCGTTAATATGCCTCGTAGGAATAACACCTGGGAATAAGGTGGCGCGCTATACCTTTGCGCCGGTGCCTCAGTCCGGACCGCACTTCTTTTCAGCTCGTGGGGCCTTGCCGCCCCTCGTTGGCTAGTCACCGCAGGCTCGGCCTCCCGTCTCAAGGACCTCCCCTACAAAACACGGTTGTCATACGGCAATCGAAAACACGCGAGGACAGATCCCTTTTCAAAGCGCTGGGACTCCAGTCTCAGTTACCTGCGAGGCTGGGAGTAGCCCTGGATAATCGGCCGTAATGGCCACCAGGGCGTTGTCCTTGCTCAATTGATGAAACACTCCATTAATCAGCTCCACAGATAAGTCCGGATCCTCTTGAGAGGCCGGGTCGAGGGACCGTCCCGGATCCTCGGGTTGTGGAGGAGGGCTGTTTATTTCTTTAACAGCCTGGTGCAGTTCCTGCGTTGAAGTCGTTAGACTGAAAATTTAACAATGGGAATATAAAACGGATGGGCAAGTAAAAGTGTCCACTTACCCAACTTGGGGGATTGTACATAGAAAATCCACCCCGTGGGTTGACGCGGAGAAATTCCTCCTCTTCTCCCTTGTACAAAGCGGACAAGGTCTTTATTAGAGCGACAGCCGAATCCGGCCCCTTACGGCCATAGTGGGTGGTGTCGTCCTCCCCGTTGAAGTCCCACATGGGGTGGCCTCTATAGTGAAGTGGTTGCACCCCTCGCATGATGCATGCGGCCATGACCCCGATCATGGTCAGTCCGGAATGAGCTAACAATCTTATCCGTCCCATCAGGTAAATAACGTCCCTGTCACTTTCCCTCTGAGGGCTCCATGGACGCCAGCTTAGGCGCTTCTTTAGGGGAGCACTGTCGAACTCAGGGAGGCCGATCTGGACAGGATCCGGCAGCGGGACGTCCTCTATATAAAACCATTCCGAAGGCCAATCCTCGGACGCCTTCTTTGGGGTTTCGGATAGATATCCGGTCCCGGCGATGCGCCACACTTCGGCTCCTCCCACTTGATATATCGACCCCTCCTTAGAGCGGGGCACAAGGCAGAATAGCCTTTTCCACAGTGCGAAATGAGCTTCGCAGCCCAAAAACAGCTCGCAAAGGGCTACGAAGCCCGCAATATGCAATATGGAGGCAGGCGTGAGGTTGTGCAGCTGGAGGCCATAGAACTCCAGAAGCCCCCGGAGAAACGGATGAATTGGCAAGGCATACCCGCTCTCCTTTGGAGGGATTGGGGGCGCTCTCCGCTTGCTCTCCGCCATTATAGGTGGCAAGTCCGGCTCGAACCGGGACCATATAGGCCGGGGGGAGAAATCCCTTGGTCTGGAGCTTCACTAGCTCGCTGTGTAGGATGGATCACCTCTTCCAATCTCCAGGCTGAGGGCTGGAAGGGCGAGAGGAGGAGCTGCGGCGGCCGTCCATGATAGAATGGACCTCTGTCGGATACGCTCTGATGAATACTCATGGCAGGGAGAAGGTGTGGTTTGGATCTAAATCCTCGTCCCCTTAAATAGGCGGCTCATTCACGCGGCTAGGGGTGTAAATATAAAAAACAACCTGACTTTTCGTATTCATTTGACACGTGGAAAATGGCCATTATTGGGCGTAGAAGCCAAGGAGCACTACATTTACAAGAAACCGGACACTATTCAACAGGTACACGGAATTTGGAGGAGAACCCGCCTTGCAATGCCGAAGACAATCTGCACACCGGACTCGTCGTCATTGAAGCCTGGTTCAGGGACTACTGAGGGAGTCCTGGATTAGGGGGTGTCTGGATGGCCGGACTATACCTTCGGCCGGACTCCTAGACTATGAAGATACAAGATTGAAGACTTCGTCCCGTGTCCGGAAGGGACTTTCCTTGGCATGGAAGGCAAGCTTGGCGATACGGATATGTAGATCTCCTACCACTGTAACCGACTGTGTGTAACCCTAGCCCTCTCCGGTGTATATATAAACCGGAGAGTTTTAGTCCGTAGGACGAACAACAATCATACCATAGGCTAGCTTTTAGAGTTTAGCCTCTCTGATCTCGTGGTAGATCTACTCTTGTACTACCCATATCATCAATATTAATCAAGCAGGACGTAGGGTCTTACCTCCATCAAGAGGGCCCGAACCTGGGTAAAACATCGTGTCCCCTGCCTCTTGTTACCATCCGACCTAGACGCACAGTTCGGGACCCCCTACCCGAGATCCACCGGTTTTGACACCGACACCCACCATTTACTAAAAAAGATCAGATCTATATTTAATCTTACCAAAAAGTAGAATACACAGACAATGCCAGTGCAGAAGTGTAGCCCATTGCTCTTGTCAATACATTTTGTCCTGTAATGCTTGTACTTCAAGGGATTGGTAGTTCATTATGTAGCATCAATCTGCATCTTATCTTCATTATCCTCTATCCCTTCCAGTATTATCATATCTATAATTACTCTCTATAAAATGTAGAGTACAGGCAATGCTTATGAAGAAGATTTTGTGCTGAAATTCTTGAGTTACCCTTCCCTTGACATGGAGAAGGGCATTATAAATCCCGTGTTAACTGTTAATGTAAGTCAGTCCTTCTAAAGCTTTTATCCTCAACTGCTGTTTAATTTGCTCATACTCCCTATCATTTACTGTTGTTTAGTTTGTTGTTTCTACCAAAATGCAAGTTCGCAAGAACCGTAAGTTCTAAGTTTTACTTGTAAAACCAAATTACTTATTCATACCATGCACATTACTCAATACTCCCTATATGTATGCTTGTTTTTGTGGATCTATAATCCAGTGTGTGGTGAAGCAGCCCACATTTGCACCTTGTCATCTCCTATTTTATCTTACTGATGTGGCTGATGATATGAACAACATGCCATGCACATTAATCAAGATAGATACAATGATTGTCTTTGCCCTTCATCTATGCTTGTTATGTTGACATGGTAATCCAGTAGTGTGGTGATGCTCCTCGCATTATGAACAATGCCAGATTATGCTATTGATATTTTGAACTAACTCTTTATTTTCTAATTTGAAATTGGATGGAATTGACAGCAAAGTTATCATCTTTGTTTATACACGTGCAAAACCTGTCCTGTTTTGTTTCAGGGTGATATGCCTGGTGACATGCACAAGTCTGCTGAAGGCTGTGAGACAAACCCAACATATATTGCAGCAAAGAAGGCAAAACATCTTGGAGATAGCGAGACAACCCCAAAGTCTTGCCTTGATGCAGTGTTCAAGTTACTTGAGACTAGCAGTCAGACAAGCTCACAGAATTCGTTGTCTGAATCAGTTCGACTTCTTCAGTCCCAAGTTCTAGCAGAAAGGCATTATTCAACTCAACTTCGACTTGAAGTCCTATCTCTAAGAAAGATTGTGGAGAACACCAATGAGAACCTCATCTCTAAACAGATACACCTGGAAGCTATGACCGACATGCTAGGCCGGTCTCACAGCCTTGCTCAGCAGCTCAACAGCTCCTGCGCAAAGCTAACCTTTCTTGAACTATCTTGGAAGTGGTCTCGGATCAGTATTATTTTGTTACGCTGCAATGGTGCCTAGTTTTTGTAATCTACTTCTTCATTGCACGTTATGATCACTGGTGGCGAACTTCGATGCCAGTGGATGTAATATACCATAAATACTTTATTGTATAGTGTAGGTTTATTCTTACTTACTATGCCGTAATTTATTTATTGTATAGAGTAGGTTTGTTCTTAATTCCTACTAGTTACTGCCATCATTCGTTATCTGAAAAAAAACAGATTTAGTCGATCGGGCCAAAACATTCGCCTCTAACGGGCCTGGTGTTTAGCGGGCCACAATTGGGCCGGCCTGCATCTTTCATGGGCCTGAATCATTGGGGCCTTCACACTTTGCGCGAGGCCCACAACTTACACCGGACTATATTTTAGTTGGGCCTTTTGTGGACCCAGCGCTTAGTTCGGCCCAGGTAGTGTTGGGCCATTAATAGGCTGAATATTGTACTGGCCTATTATGGCCCAGATGAAACCATGGGCCTTTAGCAGGTCGAAATGCATATTGGGCCTCAAATTTCACTAGTTGTCGACGGGCCTTCAGCAGGCTGAAATGTAGACCGGGCCTTTTTGGGCCCAGTTATATCACGGGCAGTTACTAGGCCGAAACATATCTCGAGCCTTAGTTGGCCCACTGATATCATGGGCCTTTAAGAGGCCGAAAGCTTAGTACATACATCAACGGGCCAAATTATGCGACAGGCCTTTAATAGGCCCAAAGTCACGTTGGGCTTAACTGTTGCCACCTTTATCACGGGCCGTTAGTGGGCCCAATGTCCTGTCGGACCATATATGGCCCATGGGCAGCACGGGCCATTCCCAGGCCGAAAGTCACACCGGGCTGAAATGGGCCCATGTCTACATCGGGCCTCTAATAGGCCGAAAGTCATTGGGCCCAAATATTCGGCGAACAATTAATAGGCCACATCTGGCTTCGGGCCGTAAATGGGCCCAAATATTCGGCGAACAATTAACGGGCCAACTCTGGCTTCGGGCCATAAATGGGCCTTTATTAAGTAGGCCGTTATTGGGCTGGCCCACTAGTACCTGAGTAAGTACTACATGCCTTTTACTAGGCCGACCTTTTTAACCTATATGGGCCTCTATTGGGCCATGCCACGTGTCGATGTATCATAGGCGCTTTGGGTCCAATGAGTGGATGACATCTGTCCCAACGGTGAGCCGACACGTGTTTCCTCCAGCCAATGATGATTTTACACATGGAAAATCCCCATTGGTCGGGGCTGTTAACGGGTTATCGGATCCAGAATCGGACCAGATAGCTTAACAGCATTCTGTTATGGTGGATGCCATGTGTCGATCACCCTTGACGAAAGCACTTCTGTGACGCGCGATTTATCGTCATGGAAGTGGACACTTCCGTGATGATAATTTTGGTAATTTCATGGAACACTTCTATGACAGCACATGTATGACTATCTTGATTCTGTCATAAATTTGTCATGGATGTACATGCATGACAGAAAACATGACCTACTATGACAAACACGTATCACCACAGATGTATATTTTTTCTGTAATGCCAGTCTAGCCCCTTATTGATCCATGATGCAAGCTGTAACGGAGGGCCAGAACGGAACACAGGTATAGCTGCACACTTGGTACAATGGGGTTCCATGATGTAAAACCACTCTCGTTACCATTGGTTGGAAGTTTCGGTGAAAGAGCCTTTTGGCCAGAGAGTGTTGGTCAGCTTGCTTACTATAACACCGCCACACTCCGCCTATTCCATGTCGACTACCTTCAGCTTCACACTAAAGGTCTTGAGCCATAGGCCGAAGTGTGGGGGGATTCGGAGGAAGGCCTCGCATGTGATGATAAATGTCGAGATGTGGAGGAGAGATTCCGGAGCTAGATCGTGAAAATCTAGTCCATAATAAAACATTAGCCCCCGGACAAAGGGGTCGAGAGTGAACCCTAGCCCTCGGAGGAAGTGAGAGATGAATACGACCCTCTTGCCGGATCTAGGGGTCGGAGTAACCTATCCTTGAGCAGGAAGTCTGTGGGGGATCTCCGCGGTCAGGTATCTGGCCGCCCGAAGCTTTGTGATATCCTCCTCTGTAACAGAGGAAGCCACCCATCGACCTTGAGGGCTGGGACCAGAAATGATGGGGAATCTTGGGGCAATGAAGTCGAGCCTTGGGTGCTAGAACTCGAGGTTGGAAGGTCTGAGGAGAGTTTTGGCGTAAAAAGACGACCCTTGGTTCCTTTATAAAGGCACCGGGTATTCAACGCCTCCTCCTGATCCTGATGACTTGCCTATTCCTAAGGAACCTTTCCAACAGAATGGTTGGGTTACCCACGCTCGTACTGATGAGAATCCCGCAATAAGGGGACATGATCTTTGCTTCGACAGGACGTGCCAATAACAACCACGTCTCAAAATGTGGAACAACGGGATGGGAAACGGTTCGAAATAAATAACCAGGCGAACATGATGTCATGTTGCAAAAAGTTGTCAGCGGATTGGACTCGTGGATTATTATATTCTCTGTGGTTGTGTGTGGTGTGTGTGTTACAGGTCCGGACATGACCATTACGTCCGAAGACCGTCTTAGAGTTCGGAAAGAGGAACTCGCCTTGCAATGCCGAAGACAGATCTATGCGCCGGATACCTTATCATTGAAGCCAGGTTCAGGGGCCACTGAGGGAGTCCTGGACTAAGGGGTCCTCGGACATCCGGGCTGTTAGCAATGGGCCGGACTGATGGCTGAGAAGATACGAAGACCGAAGACTGCACCCGTGTCCGGAGGGGACACTCCTTGGCATGGAAGGCAAGCTTGGCGATCAAATAAGTAGATTCCTTTCTTTGTAACCGACCTTGTGTAACCCTAGATCCTCCCGGTGTCTATATAAACAGAGGACTTAGTCCGAGGAAAGACAATCATTACCATAGTCATACTAGCTAGGCTATTAGGGTTTAGCCATCTCGATCTCGCGGTAGATCAACTCTTGTAATACTCATATTCATCAAGATCAATCAAGTAGTAAGTAGGGTATTACCTCCATAGAGAGGGCCCGAACTTGGGCAAAACATCATGTCCCCTGTCTCCTGTTACCATCGACCTTAGACGCACAGTTCGGGACCCCCTACCCTAGATCCGCCAGTTTTGACACTGACACCCATTACCAGATTCATATGCTGCACCTAGATCCCCAATTTGTCGCTCTTCTTGCCGTATTTGCCTTTGTTTGTGAGGCCATTGTGGGCATGGCCCCCTCTGTGGCCCTTCTGCGCCATTTCTTCTTGCTGCACCTGACCCACCCTCGACAATGCTCGGGGTGCCTGAGCTTCCAGGCCATGGCGGCGACGGCCGGCTCGGGGATTGACTTTGTACTCCCGCCGTCTGCGAGCGGGTTCCGGACGCGGTGGGTGTATGTGGATGTCGGAGTGCTCAACCCTTTGCTCTTGCCTCTGTCGGCGCCCGCCATCCCTAGCTCCGTCTGGGATCGCGAGAAGATTGCGAGCCCCCGCCTCGCCTTCGTTTGGCTCCGATTGAAGAGGTTGAAAGATCTTGGCTTGACTGCACCCATGGTGATGAAGGAGTTCCTCCGACGCCACATCGCCCCACTACGATGCCATTCCCAGCCGATGTGGGCCCTGTCTGTCGGCCAGGATCGCATGAGACTTTAGGAGTTAGGGCTTCCGCTCGAGGCACGAAGAACGATGCTCGGGGTCCTGGCGGGCGACCCCTTGCCAGCCAATATGCCACTGGAGGGATGTCTCTTGTATTGTTGCTCAAACAGGATGGAGTTCGCGGGGCAGATGCCCCCCTTTGATGAATGGTGGCTGCGTCCAGTCGGCCTTGAGGGGTCCCACGAGAACCCCGTCATCGTGGTTCCCTCCTTGTCATCGGCTCCGAGCTTGCCCCAAGAGTGGACGCCGGGGGGCAAGCACCACTGGAGGCCAGAGGCGTGGGTTCCGAGATGTCGGCGCCGTCCGTGGCTCCTGAGGCGCCATCTCCGGGAGCCCGTGACTCTTGCTCTGGGGTGGCAGTTGAGGGGGCGACGCAATCCGCTGCTCCTGAGGCCGAAGCTCCTGAGGCCTCAATGGGTCATCGCGAGGTGGAACCCAATGGCTCTCCCCATCTTGGCGCTCCTGAGGTCGCCTCCTCGGGCGCTTCACTAGCCGTGCCCTGCGCTGGTCACCACGTCCAACACTTCGGTCGGCTCCGTGCAGACTTCGATGTGCTCCGCAAAAGTAAGGGGTCCCCAAGCTGCAGCATAGGCGCCTTCCGGCCGTTGAGACAAAGGAAGTACATCGCCATAGATGAGTAAGTACCTTATCTTTGTACTTGAGTGTTGCTTCCCTTCCTAGCGGTGGCTCTTCAGGATCCCTTCTGCTAAGGCCGTGAAGCCTCCCAAGAAGCAACCTCCTCATGCCTCAAATCTCTTGCTGGCCTTGAGCGTCCCAAGCCAGCATGCCGCCCCCGGCGCGAGGTCGGCCGGAGAGGCAGACACGCTAGCTTGGCGCCTCGAGCCCGCGCTCCTACCATCTCTTCTTCATGGCCTCGTCGGGGGTGCGACGAGCATGCCAAGGGATCCTCCTCTGGTTGTAGACGGCGGCTGGATGGCTTTGGTCTTGGTTTCTTCTTCGAGTAGCGAGCCTCAACTCAACCGGGCTCCCGCCGAGGCCTAGTCAGCGACCAAGGGGGCACCAGCCCCCAGCCTCCTGCGGAAAGGGGGCGAGCCGCTTCGGATCCCGTCGGCAACCCCCGCTGCGGAGGACGGAATCGGCCGCGCGCTTAAGTTTGTGCACGAACGGAGTGTCGTCCGCCACGAGCTTTTTCGGGAGGCGATTGGCGCGATGAGCCGGCTTGGCGGAGAACTCGTGGATGTAGACACGCGCCTCAAGGCTGAGGGTCTTCGGCTGATGAAGGAGCGGCATAAGCTGAAGGTGGCCATCAACCTCGGGCGCCACCAGCGCGAGCTTGATAATGCGAAGGCCGAGGCGTCTCTTGTGACCTCGTGTGAGGCTTACGCTCGAGCCTTGGAAATAGCCTGGGAAGCCGATCGTCACCGCGAGATCGCAGAGAAACTCACATGGGAGCTCGAAGCCTGGAGTGCCTCCTTGGAGCAGCAAGTGGAGGCGTGCAAGGCCGCCCTAGAGTCGATGAAGGGGACGTCTGCCGAGGAGCAAGAGATCCTGAAGCGCGAGGAAGCGTTGGCGCTGGAAGCCACGGAGCGCAGCCTTGAGCTTGAGCAGTTGGAGACGAGGGAGCACCAAGTCGCCCAAGCATAGGATGTTGTCGGCGCGTGCGAGGCCAAGGCCCAGGAGGAGGTCGATCGCTGGGTGGCCGAGGCTCGCGCGGATCTTTTGGGTAGGTACGACCTGAAGCTGAAGCTCGGGGAAGTCGAAGCTGTGGGAAGGACTACTGCCCTCAAGTCAAGGTTGGCCGAGGTGGGACAGCGCGAGGAAGCCACCGTAGACGCCCTGATCTTAGTGCAAGCTGAGCTGGCTTCCGCCCATGCCGAGCTACTTTCTCTTCAGCAGCAAGTCACCAGTGCCGAGTCCTCCGCGCAGCAGAGCAGGGAGGAAGCGCCCCGGTGGCGGATGCTGGAGCGCGCGCACGCCCCCATGCTCCAAAGCCTCGGGATCAGAGCCAACGCGGAGCTGGGCACCTTCTGCGATGAAGATGCCCCTCATCCCCACTCGAACGATTACGCCAGTCACCTCCTCTTCTTCACCGATGTGGTGACATGCCTGGAGAATCCATCTGAGAGGGCTCGCGAGATTGTTGAAGAGAGGAGCCGCGGCCTGCTCAGGCACGCGGTCTCCGCATCTTCAGCCACCTCCAGAACACCTACCCCAACTTCGATTTTGACGCCGCCATTGCCCCTGTGCCTGAGGCCATCCAGGGCGACCTGGCGCACTGGATAAAAGACAATGTGAATGCTCTAGTCAGGGCCTTCACCTCCGAGGATGATGCGGTGGTGGTCGCGGCAGATGAAGGTGACATGGTCGACGATGGTGTGGGTGATGCCGGCAATGGTGACGGTGATGCCGGCGATGATGATGGTGATGCCAGTGATGCTGGCGGCAATGCCAGCGACGCGTCTGAGGGCGACCCGGAGGATGTGGTGAGCGATATGTCCAATTGAGCCCGTGCTTCCTTGTCGTTGACCCTGCATGTGAATGCTCGGGCACGGCCCTGAAAGTTGTAAGAGCATTTTGGGAGGGCGAGCCCCTCATGTAAATAGATTACTGCCTCTATTCCATAGGCCAAGCTAGAGATGTGTTTTATGAGCCCGCGAGTCCTGCCGCAAGCTTACCGGTGCAATTTACCTTAGTCAGGGACAGTTCCCGACCGGCTCGTGAGGTCGTGAGCTTCTGAGGGGCATGCTGATCCATCCGAGAGGGCCTCGCGAGAAGCAAGCGCTAGCCATGGAAGGACGTGCGCGCAACACGCATGTGCCGTGCCAAGCCCCTGCTTGCGAGGAGCCCGCGAGGGGGGAGGCAGCAGGTGCAAACTCCGAATCAAGGCAATGAACCAGATTGCAAGAAATCGTACGAACGAGAAAAGGCACCCCCGCGCACACCAATGAAAATTCAACTTCAAACTTAAATTCAAAGCCAGAAAACATGGCTATAGAAAAGAGATTAAAAACAAATGGCCGCGTCCGGCACCTAGTCTAGTCTTCTTGTCTTCTCACCAGCGCGGAGCGAAGTGCTGCCACTAGGACGTGGGAGGGAGCCCCCGAGGCCCGAGGGCGGCACTACTGAGACTCCGAGGCGTGTACAACCCCACTCATTATTACGTGAGAGTGTCACGAGTGAAGATCTTCATAGGCGCGAGCCTTACTTCATATCGCCGGACGAGGGCCCCACCTTGCGCCAGCCTCAACCACCATTGGTGCGTCCGGAAACCAGGACGAAGCCAAGGGGCAAAGGGGACGCCAGCGGCGCCCTCTACGACCATGGGTCCTCTACCAGGGGGAGGCTCAGCAGCACCTCCCCGACAGAGGGCCTACCTCCGGGGGACGCCCTGCTGGGGCATTGCTCCCGGCTATTTCCCTGTAGCCCCCAGTGCGCTCCTCCTGGTGGAAGGGAGGCCGTCGAGCTGGGGCCACCATCCGCCGCTGTGACCTGATCCTCCTACGACCCATGGTTAGCGTAAGCTTGCTCCATAGAGATTAGTGGTTGTCGGTGTTCTGGGAACGGGGGTCCCCAGACTTGCCTGCCCGCGGCCTGCGGCGTGGCTCAAGTGGGGGCCCGGCGCGGCCCATCTTCATCAGCTCAAGCTCAAGACCCTCGCGAGGGGCCAAGCCTCGCGGGCCGGACGACCGGAAGCTTCCTCAGAGGCAGCCTCATCAGGTAGGCTCGTGAGGAGGCGGAGAGATCAAGGCGGGGATACCTCACGAGGAGCCCGTGATGCAAGCCATGACAATCGAGACCAGGCGGGTGCCAGCCTGCGCAGTGTCCTTGTTTCCCCTTTGGTGCAAAGGGGGCAAGCACAGGCCAGGGCAAAGGTTACCATTCCGGTGCAACGAGACCCAGACCAGCAGAGCGGCAGGATGGAGGTCACCATGGAGCCCAAGACGGCGTCATCACCAGTGCTTTTGGCAGCCGAAGACCACCTTTGGTCAGGATAACTTGTACTAGATGTTCCCCTTCAAAATGGCCAATCCCTTCCAGCTCATTATCTGGGGAGAGGCCCAGGGCCTCTATAAATAAAGCTAGCCACCACAGAGTAAGAAAAAAGAGGAGGAGGGACCAAAAAAGAGAGATAGAGAGAGAGAGGCGATTGAACTCACCCAAGCAGTTCATCGCACCAGCCCAAGAACACCTCTCGCGAGGCTGTTCTTCCCTTGTACTGTTCCTCATCAGCCCCTGAGGCAATCCACCACACCACACATTGGAGTAGGGTATTACACCACAACGGTGACCCGCACCAGTATAAACCTTATGTCCCTTGTGTTGTTCGTTGTTTCCAGCTTAGATCACGCGAGGAGATTGGACGCAGATCGGTAGGGGAGAGATCTCCGTGCGCACCCCAGTGTTCGAACCTCAAGGGTCTACCGGAACCCGAAATCCGACAGTGGTACCCTATAGCTGTTGTCGCTGGCATGGTTGGCGAGGCTCTCGAGAGGCTCCTGGAAGGCTTTAGCTTCTAGCGCCTCCTCCTTCCAGCCTGGCTCGAGGAACGAGCTAGGGTCGTCTTTTAGCGCATACTCCTGGTCCATCTTGCGGGCAACGTAGGCCTCCAAGGCCGTCACCCCAAAGACCTCGCCGAAGTGCCCCACGCTCCATGTTGCCAGGCCCAGCACACCACCCTGAGGATGGTAGGGCGGCACTCCGCTGGGGCCGCGAGCGGCAACACTCGTGCCTGCGCTCATCGGAGGTGCGCGGGAGCGATTGGGCGTCCGGTGCTTCTGGCCACGCTGGTTTCGACAAACCTCCTGGCGCGCCCGGGGGAACATGGGCGTGGCGAGGCCCGCCATGCGATCCGTCCGCAGCCTGATGCATAAGCAGGGAGCAGAAGGGCGGTGCTCCCGAGGCTGTGATGTCCAGTAGCTCGGCGGCGCGCTCTAGCAATGCATCCCGGCCGCTCTCCATCAGCCGGCACGGCAGCAGTTCATGAGCCACCGGGAGTGCTGCCCTCATGTTTGCTTGTTCCCATCGGGTGTGCGGCGTCGTGGCCGCAGCATAGCTTGAGGCCCTTGCGGCTGCCCGCGCTTGTCGTGGAGTAAGGGTGGATGGCGTTTGACCATGCCGCCCGCGCCCTGCAGCGTTTGGCAGTGCTCGTGCCGCCTGGGGCGCAGGGTTGAGGTCTTCTTGGGTGGACCGTGCCGCTCGGTCCGGCCAAGAAGCCCAGGGGTCAGCATTGGTCCTCGGGTCGCTGGACATCGGAACCGCGGAGTGTCGGCGGATCAACTAGCGGAAGAGAAGCTCCGACGTACCCCTACCTGGTGTTGGTGTCAAAACCGGCGGATCTTGGGTAGGGGGTCCCGAACTGTGCGTCTGAGGTTGATGGTAACAGGAGACAGGGAACACAATGTTTACCCAGGTTCGGGCCCTCTCGATGGAGGTAAAACCCTACGTCCTGCTAGATTAATATTGATGAGTATGTGGGTTACAAGAGTTGATTTACCACGAGATCGTAATGGCTAAAACCCTAGAAGTCTAGCCTATCTAATTATGATTGTCCTTACGGACTAAACCCTCCAGTTTATATAGACACGGAGGGGACTAGGGTTATACAAAGTCGGTTACATAGAAAGGAAATAGTATATCCGACCGCCTCGCTTGCCATCCACGAAAATAAGAGTCCTATCCGCACACAGGAGAAAGTCTTCCATATTGTATCTTCATGGTCCAATAGTCCGCCCCATGTCCAACATGCCGGACGCCCGAGGACCCCTTAGTCCAGGACTCCCTCAGTAGCCCCTGAACCAGGCTTCAATGACGAGGTGTCCGGCGCGCAGGTTGTCTTCAGCATTGCAAGGCGGGTTCCTCCTCTGAATACTCCGACACAGTCTTCGAACAAAAAGATCATGTACGGATCTACAAAACAAGTTCCACACACCACTACAGAGAATATAATATTTCACGAGTCCAATCTGCCGACAATTTTTCTGTGATGTGATATCACGTCACCACCTCGTTATTATATCGAACCGTTTTTTCATGGTCGCCATTCCATGTTCCGAGACGCGGTTTGATTGGCACGTCTTGTCGAAGTAGAGATCATGTCCCCTTATTGCGGGATCCTCATCAACACGGGCGTGGGTATTCCAACCGTCTGGTTGGCATGATTCCTTATGAATAGGCAGGTTTCAAGGTCGAGGAGGAGGTGTTTGATATTTATTGCCTTTATAAAGGGACTAGGGCATGTCTGGCTTCGTTACGCCAACCCTTTCCTCATCCTCTCCAACCTCGAGCTCTAGAGCCCAAGGTTTCGATTGTTTCAAGATTCCCAGTCATGGTCGGCCCCAGTCCTCAAGGTCGGCGGGTGCCCTCCTCCATCACAGAGACATCACAAAGCTCTGGGCAGCCAGATTCCTGACCACGGAAATCCCCCACAGGCTTCCTGCTCAAGGGCAGGTTATTCCTACTCCCAGATCCAGTGAGAGGGTCATATTCATCTCCCACTTCCTCCGAGGGCTAGGGTTCGCCCTACACCCCTTTGTTCGAGGGCTTATGTTCTATCACGGGCAAGATTTTCACGATCTAACTCCGGACTCCTTCCTTCACATCTCGGCGTTCATTATCACCTGCGAAGCTTTCCTCCGTATTGCCCCACACTTCGGCTTATGGCTTAAGACCTTTAATGTGAAGCGAAGGTAATCGGCGGGGGACGAGCAGAGTGCGGTGGTGCTATAGTGGGCAAACTTATCAACGCTCCCTGGCTAAAAGGATCCTTCACAGAATCTTCCGACTTATGGCAACAGGAATGGTTTTACATCACTGAACCACGTGGCACCAAGTGGGCGGCTATACCTACGTTCCGATCTGGCCCTCCAATTCAACTCGTATCATGGATTAATAAAATGTTGGACTGGGATCATCCAATGAATTGCAGACTCTACAGAGCCACATCCAGAGTCTCCTTGAGAAGGACACCGAACTCATTGACGTGATTCAAGTAATGCTAGTCCGTTGAGTCCTCCCGTACCAAAGACGGCCCCTCCATATGTGGGAGTTCAATCCAGAAGGACCACAAACCCTTCAGCACTTCTTCGGTGTGACGCACAAAGGAATGTGGAAGTTATTTTTCGGGAAACAAAAACGGTGTCGGACACTACAGAGGACATCGTCCTTGACTGCAACCATCTGGATACCTCGGTAAGCTATCGATTCTCGAACCCAGCTTACATACGCATCTCATAATAAAATGCTGAGAAAACCATCTTCTTCCAAGGCTGGATAAAGAAAGCGGAGCGAATCAGGTGTTTGGCTCCTCTTCCCGAAGACTCAGCTAGTCCCCTTCTAGCAAGGATGCTGGTCCCGGCGCCATACCAGGCGCCAGGGGAAGAGGAGAGCGAGAAGAGAGGGGGAGCCGAAGGCGGCTTCCATCCTGGAGGCAAACCACACACTGTGTCCGAGGAGACCAGGGCTCCCTCTTCCAAAGATAGAAGGGAAGGAGAAGATGACATCCCTTCTTCCTATGGTAAGAAAAGGGCCGCCTCCAAGAGTTGGGAGGTAAGGGCTCCTAAGCGGGGCAAAACGCCCCTGCCGAGTGGTTCAGGTTCGGAAGGTGTTATTGTTGCACAATCCCTTCGTAAGGACAAGCCTCCAGCCGAATCATAAGTGAAGAAAGATATTTTGAACATACCCCGTTCCTTCTTTCTATGCAAAGGTAGCATCTATAATATGTGTTTTGTAATCCGGCACGCTGTCTTCCTCAACAATGCTCCTCCTCGGGGGTCCTCTTACCCGAGATGATGGAAAGCGAAATGCCTCCACAAGCTTCATCGCCCAACAGGGCAGACGACATCGAGGTGTCGTCCCAGAGGGTCTCTCTCGATCGAGGGATAATAGAGCCAGCGCCCCAAGGTGAAACTTCGGCCGCCCAGAGTCTGAAGTGTGCGGTCCCTGTAAGGGTTAACAATAAAGGCTCCGGACTATTCGGTTTACAGCCGGAGACGACTCTAGGGTCGAGTAAACATACCCAGTCGAAGGGAGTCCGTACTGCCATAGCTGCTTACAGGAATCCGGATGCGCCGAATACACTGACGGACATGTTACGGTATTCGTCAATCTCAGATGATCATCGTACTTTGATGGGTACGGTGGTCGAGAGGATTATGTCCGTGAAAATCATATTGAATGAAGCCTTCATGGACCTGCTAAGAGGCTTTGAGGTATGTAATATTATATTTTCGATTGTGCTCTACACGCAAAAATGTACCTGTGTATAAATGGTAGCCCCTGAGACTCTGGTTGGCACCCAAAGGTAGGCAATCAGAGGATCAAAAAAGATGTTCTTAGGTAATAATCTAATGACTGGAAACACAGGCTATTACCTCCATGACGACTACCCACACGATGGAGGTTGCAGGTCTGGAGCATAAGCTCGATGAGGCGGATAACGACATCACGCTTATTAATAGGCGACTCGACGAGGCGCAAGGTATGTTTTAGAATATGTATAATAACACAGGCATGAAGCTAGAATTATGTTCTGAGACATGCGTATCTGCAGATGGTGCTGCCGCGATTGAGACCCTTTGGGCTGAACTTGGCCGAGCCAAGGAGCAAGCCCGGATAAATAATGTGGCTGCCAAGAAGGCAGCTGATGAGTTAGAAGCCGGACAGGCCGGGCAGCGCCAGTGTGAGGAGAGAATGGCCATTATGGTGTGCGAGCTGAAGGAAGCCACTGTCCGGTGTGAATTCCTCGAGAAGGATAACAAGGTCAAAGCAGCTGATCTTGACAAGGCATTACAAGAGGCAAGAGAAGCACGATCCGAGTCTAGAGCGGCTCGGGAAGAGATTCGACAAGCTGGGGAGATAGCGGCTAGTAAGCCTTTCTTATTACAAACTAAGTTTAGCGATCCGAAGTATGCCCTGCTTAATCAGATGTCCCCAGGCGCCTTTTTGGACTTGCCGAAGAGTGCCTTCGATGCGGCGTAGTTTTACGAAGCGCAGGAATGGCATGCAACGGAGAAGCTTTTTTGGTCACAATTCGGCATGCCATGAAGGACATCGTAGTCCGGCTGTGGCCAACTGAGGCAATTCTGAAGAGTTATTTCGGTTTGGTACGGTGACTAGGTGATGCGGTGTCGCGTATCGACGCTGCTAAGCAATCCACGTGCATTGAAGTTGCACGGATGGCCTTTGCCTGTGTGAAGACTTACTGGGTGAAGACGAAGGCCACCGATCTTGCAGTGGAAAGTCCACCCGAGGGCAAGGAGCATCATACGCTAGAGTTTATTTTGACGATGTCTTAGAGGGTGCCCGCTTAATAGAGGGTCAGTGCTCGAAAGAGATGATGTTCGAGTGAAATGTATTGAGATTGTAAAAACAAATTTATTATATTTTAAGATTATTCCTAGAAGTTGTGCCTCCTCCTGTGCGGCCGTTTTTGTATGATCTGAAAGTTTTCTAGTCGTTGGCTTCAGCCCCCTCGCATAAAATACGGGGGTGTTCGGAAAAGCATTTGCTCACTCTTGATCCAGCGTCTTGGTCCGTGAAGGAGGTGTCAATGATGAGAACTAGGCAATCAGACTATAGGGCTTTAACACTTTCACTTAGCCATAGGAGTTCGACAGTGGGTCTATGATATAGCCCCTGCTATGTACGCAGTCATCCGAATATAGTGCGTTACATGAGTGACCAGAACAACGATCCTTCATGCAATACGGGAGGAACCGCAAAAGATTCTAATAAGCCATTGAGTGGTTGACCAGCTCTCGCCGCATCATGACAGTCAGTTTTTGGCTTTCTCTACTGAGGTGCTCATCCAGATAATCCGGGACACATTCGCAGTAGTTCTCCCTTTACTACCCTAGCCGATATAGCGGAACGTAAGGTAGTAAGCACAGGAGCCGGGCAACCCAACTATTGACCAAAGACATGATTCGGAGCTGATGCATATAAGGCCAAACTCGCGATGCTGAAGTGTGCGATATAGCTATTCGGACTTGTCAGCAATTCATTTGTTCCCATATCGAGCCCTTTGGCAACCCGTGCCGAGGTGCGAGTGTGAAACAACCGAAGAAATTCAGCTTTGGTTTTTTAGGAAAAACTGAATACTGGGCATGGATTATGTTCACAGGGATCTGATCGATATGTCAACTGCCATTTTACAAATAATAATGCCACGACCCAGGCCATTTGACATGCCGGTGGTCGAAGGCTGAGGGAGAAGGCATTTCTACAGGCTCAAAATAGAGAGTGCGGTCTACAAAATTACTTGGACCTCCTGTCCCATGTCTGCGCCGCCTTGCCTCGTTTAAAGGATGCCTTTAATAGGAACAATCTTGGGGTAAGTGTCTGAAGCCGAACCCCGAAAGAGTCTGTGAGATGACCGATATTTTGTGTCACCTGTGATAAGATAAAAAGGAATAGTTAGAAATGAAAAGGAGGAAATGGGAGTGCTTGTAGGCTTGCCCGTATTGTAAGTCCGCTGATGGCCAGGTGATGACCCACAAGTGTAGGGGATCTATCGTAGCCTTTTCGATAAGTAAGAGTGTCGACCCCAACGAGGAGCAGAAGGAAATGATAAGCAGTTTTCAGTAAGGTATTCTCTCCAAGCACTGAAATTATCGGTAACAGATAGTTTTGTGATAAGGTAATTTTAACGAGTAGCAAGTAATAAAAGTAAATAAGGTGCAGCAAGATGGCCCAATCCTTTTTGTAGAAAAGGACAAACCTAGACAAACTCTTATATGAAGGAAAATGCTCACGAGGACACATGGGAATTATTGTCAAGCTAGTTTTCATCACGTTCATATGATTCGCGTTCGGTACTTTGATAATTTGATATGTGGGTGGACCGGTGCTTGGGTACTGTCCTTACTTGGACAAGCATCCCACTTATGATTAACCCCCATTGTAAGCATCCGCAACTACAACAGAAGTATTAAGGTAAACCTAACCATAGCATGAAACATATGGATCCAAATCAGCCCCTTACGAAGCAACGCATAAACTAGGGTTTAAGCTTCTGTCACTCTAGCAACCCATCATCTACTTATTACTTCCCAATGCCTCCCTCTAGGCCCAAACAATGGTGAAGTTTCATGTAGTCGATGTTCACATGACACCACTAGAGGGAGGACAACATACATATCATCAAAATATCGAACGAATACCAAATTCACATGACTACTTCACTACTAGGAAAAGGGCTATAGATGAAATTGACACTAATGGCGCACCAGAGAAGTGGTGCACCACTACTATATACTAATGGTGCACCATGTGCCGATGCGCCATTAGTGTGGAAGACACTAATGGCGCACCAGACACAAGGTGCGCCACTAGTAACAATTTTTTTTTCATTTTTCCAAACATACTAATGGCGCATCCGGGCAAAGTTCGCCATTACTAGTTCTAACTAGTAATGGCCCACCAGCCATAGAGTGCGCCACTACTGTATTTTTTTACTCTTTTTTTTGCAAAACTACTAATGGCGCACCGTGGCACAGTGCGCCATTACTAGTTTAAACTAGTAATGGCGCACTATGCCACGGTGCGCCATTAGTATATATATATATTTTATTTTTTTTGCAAAACTACTAATGGCGCACGGCCAGCAGGTGCGCCATTAGTATGTTGGGTTACTAATGGCGCATGGCTGGGTGGTGCGCTATTAGTAACCTGGGACCAGCTAGATATTTTGGACAGCCACACCTACACACTCACTTTCCCCAGTTCATTCCCTACACCTCCTTCTCCAAGCTTGTCGGCTGCCTCCTCCTCCTCACCTCATTTGCACCATAGATTCATCAAAATTAAGTGGTGAAATTACCTTTTTTGATAGGTAAGTAAGGGGAAAGCTATCTTCATGTTGTAGATCTACTTTTTTTTCTCCCTAGCTCGCTCCAACAACGTGCACATGCACTTTTTGTGGCCTAGCTAGATCTATGTATGTTTGTGGTGTTGCATATGTTTGTGGTGTTGCATATATGTTTGTGTTTGCAGGTACCGGTATTTGAAATGCGATAGTTGCCAATATTTTGCCGGAATGTTGATTCATTTCCGTTTCGGCGAGAATTTTGGCACTATGCATTCTTTTTGGTCCTATTTTTAGGGAAAGTCATGCCAAATTTTTTCTTGGTTCTAAAATATCGTTTTGCTCTACCCCGCAGGCGACCATGGTCCGCACGATGACCGAAGGCATCGTGAATAGGTTTTTGAGCTCCGCGAAGGCCGAGATGCTTCAAAAGAACGAGACGGAGATAAGATGTCCGTGTCGAAGATGCAAGCTGAAGAGCCTTATTGCGGACCCGGATTCCGGGCAGGTGCGGGACCACCTGCTCTTGCGTGGTTTCATGGATGGCTATCGGTGGCAAGGTGATGAAGATGACTACGAAGTCGTCCATGGGGGCCGGGCAAGAAATGAGGAAGGGCAGCAAGACAACCACCGCGGCTCGGGCGGGCGAGAAGACGAAGAATCTCCAGGACATGATCACGACGGTGATGCTGTACACAGTCATCATGTAGAAGATGCCGGACATGATGATGAGGAAGATGCCGGAGCAGACGAAGGGCATGATCATGAAGATGAAGATGCCGGTGGAGCAGACGACGATGGACCATCGATGGGCTGGGTGCAGGACCCTCATATTCAAGAGCTGCTTCTCAAGCAGACGGATAACGCAAGAGCTGCCGCCCGAGAGAAAGCCAAGCTGGATCAACTGGAGATAGACGCGGTTACTCCATTGTATGAAGGATGCAGGCCCGAGGATACCCGCCTGAAAGTAACGCTCATGGCTCTGGAGATGAAGGTAAAACACAAAATGACCGACGCATGCTTCGACGAGAACATGTCATTCTGGCATGAACGTCTTCCCAAGGGGAACAAGTGCCCTACCAGTTTCGAGGAGGCGAAGAAAATCGTGTGTCCTCTGGATTTACCGCACGTGAAATACCATGTGTGCATGAACAATTGCATCATTTATCGGGACGAGCACGCGGAGTCTACCATATGTCCGGTGTGCGGCGTCACTCGATACAAGAAGAGGAAGAAAGCTCCTCGAAAAGTGGTGTGGTACTTTCCGATCACTCCTCGTCTGCAGCGGTATTTCACGGACCCTAAGGTAGCAAAGCTCCTGCGTTGGCATGTGGATAGGGAGGAGAAGAAGCGAGAAGATGACGCAAATGATCTGGAGATAAATAAAAAAGACAAGATGCTGAGTCACCCTAAGGATGGGAGCCAGTGGCAAGCGTTGAACTTCGAACACCCAGAATTTGGGAAGGATCCAAGGAACATCGTGCTGGGCGCGAGCACCGATGGAGTCAATCCGTTTGGCAGCCAGAGAAGCACACATAGCACCTGGCCTGTGTTTGTGTGGATGTACAACCTTCCCCCTGGTTGTGCATGAAGAGGAAGTACATTCACATGAGTATGCTAATTGAAGGGCCGAAACAACCAAGGAACGACATCAATCTGTATCTGGGGCTGCTGAAAGAGGAGCTAGACACGCTGTGGAAAACGCCAGCCAATACGTGGGATGCCGCAGAGAAAGAATATTTCCCTATGAGAGCCGCACTGCTCACGACGGTGCACGACTATCTCGGTTACGGATATCTCGCGGGGCAGGTGGTCCACGGATTTTCTGGATGCGTCAGGTGCATGGATGACACAATGTATCGCCAGCTAGATAGAGATCCTGGGTCTTCAAAAACCGTGTTCATGGGACATCGAAGGTGGCTTCGCGACGATGACCCGTGGAGGAAACGCAAGGATCTGTTCGATGGTGAAACCGAACCCCGAAGACGCCCGCGTACAAGGAGCGGTGAGGAAATAGACGAGCTGTTGAAAAATTGGAAAGATTGCCCACTGTCAGGAAAGAAGCAAAAGGCGCCAGAGCCAGGAAAGAAGCGAAAGGCGCTAGAGCCGCTACTGAAGGTATGGAAAATGAGGTCTGTTTTCTGGGACTTGCCGTACTGGAAGATCCATCGTGTGCCTCACAGCCTTGATGCCATGCATATCACGAAGAACGTGTGCGAGAGTCTGCTTGGTACCCTGCTCAACATGCCAGAGAGGACCAAAGATGGGCTGAAAGCAAGGGCATACTTGAAATCAATGGGCATCAGGTAGGAGCTTCACGCTAATGATGTTGATGATAATGATGATGATGATGATGATGATGATGATGATGATGATGATGATGATGAGGCGAAGCAGGTCACAGAAAGTCGTCGCAAAGGCAAAAAGTCCAAGAAGACCGGAAATGACTACCCTCCCACGTGCTTCACTCTAAGTTAGGAGGAGATCGAGTAGTTTTTCACCTGCCTCGTAGGAGTAAAGTAGGAGTAAAACTTCCTTATGGTTACGTGGGGAAGATAAGCAGATACCTAGACCCAGCGAAGAAGAAGTTCAGTGGGATGAAGTCTCACGACTGTCACGTGCTGATGACGCAGATACTTCCAGTTGCAATCCGTCGGACCATGGACGCGCACGTCCGTGAAATGCTATTTGGCCTATGCAACTTTTTTGACGTCATCTATCGGAAGTTGGTTGGCATGAGGCAACTCAGAAGGCTACAGGAAGAGATCGTGGTGATACTATGCGAGCTTGAGATGTACTTCCTGCCCGCATTCTTCGACGTTATGCTGCATCTGCTAGTCCATATCATGGAGGATATCATCCAACTCGGGCCGACGTTCCTGCACAGCATGATGCCGTTTGAAAGGATGAATGGTGTCATCAAAGGATACGTTCGCAACATGTCACGTCCAGAGGGAAGCATAGCCAGGGGCTTTCTGACCGAAGAGTGCATCTCCTACTGCACGAATTATCTAGGCATCGAGAACCCCATTGGTCTGCCCGTCAACAGGCACCTCGGCAGGCTTGCTGGATGGGGTCACCGTGAGGGTCGCCGCGAAATGCATGTCGACTTCGTGGGTCGACTCGCCGACTTTGAAAGAGCAAACCTAGTCGCGCTACAACACATAGACGTGGTCGATCCTTGGGTGGTAGAGCACAAAACCTTTATTGAGAAGACGTACAATGACCGAGGCCAACAGAGGACGGACGGAGATATAATCAAAGAGCACAACTCATGTTTCACGCGTTGGTTCAAGCAGAAGCTTCTGTCGTACCCTTTACATGAGGATTCTTCCGCGGAAGAACAACTCATATTCGCCTTGTCACAGGGCGCCGAGCACAACCTGATGACCTATGAGGCGTACGATATCAACGGCTACACATTCTACACCGAGGACAAGGACATGAAGAGCGATGGTTATCAGAACTCTAGGGTAATGATGGAATCCTACACCGGTAACGATAAGGACAGATACTATGGAAGGTCGAGGAGATCTGGGAGCTGAGCTACGCTGGAGGGAAGTCCCGATGTTCCGTGTCAGATGGGCCAAGAGCTTCCTAAAAGAAGACCGGTATTTCACCACCATGGTTATACCCGAAGCCAAATCCAAGACCGCGGGCGCAAACGTCACCGCGAAAAATGAGCCATGGGTACTGGCTTCCCAAGTGGACCAATGCTTCTTCATTACCGACCCGTCAAAGCCCAGTCGTGTTGTCGTGAGGAGAGGCAAAAGGAAGATCATCGGGATGGATGGAGTAGCCAATGAGCAAGACGTCGACAAGTACGGTGACCCGAAGATCGAACATGACGACGATGATGAAGTAGCAGCATACACCACAAGAAGAAGCAGGACCACCCTACCTAAAGGACGTCCGTTCCACAGAAGAACTCCATTTGCGAAAAAGAAGGGCAAGAAGATTGTGAACAGATAGCTAGCTAAGATCGATTGTATTTAAATCGTAGTCTTCATTTCTCGATTGTATTTCATGGGCACTTTTTAATATCATGAATATTTTTAAATTTCATGGGCACTTTTTGAATTCATGAGGACACTCGATCTCGATCCCCCTCCATCTCGATCTCGATTCCCCCTCCATCTCGATCTCGATCCCCCTCCATCTCGATCGCTACCCCCCTCCATCTCAATCTCGATCCCACCCGCACCCTCCCCCGCTAGCTCCACCGCCACCGCCGACCCACCGCACCCTCCCCCGCTCCACCGCCGCCGACGAGCACCCCCCGCACCCTCCCCCGCTCCACCGCGCCGACAAGTACGACACTTTTTATTACTATTTTTATAAAAAAATATTATTGTTTCATATTCATATTCATTTTTTTAAATAATAATAAAAAAGTGTAGACTACAATTGTTGTTAAACAACAATTATTACTGTTTTTATAAAAAGTATTACTGTTTCATATTCATATTCATTTTAAAAAAATAATAGAAAAGTGTAGACTACAATTGTTGTTAAACAACAATTATTACTATTTTTATAAAAAAATATTACTGTTTCATATTCATATTCATTTTTTAAAAAGTAAAAAAAATTCTTACTTATGGCGCACGGGTGGCTGGTGCGCCATTGCTATCTAAAAAAAGTATACTTATGGCGCATTGTCCCGCTGGTGTGCCATTGCTATGAAATAAACATTCTAATGGCGCACCGCCTGGGGGTGCGCCATTAGTAATCTTCCCCATCCATACACTTCGTCCCTCCCTCTCGCCACACACTTCCCTCTCCCTCCACCGCGCCGCTCCCTCCCTCGTCCCTCCCTCCACCGCGCCGCCACTGCCCCGACCCATTGCGCCGCAGCCGCCCACGCGCCCCCGCCGCCTCCCTCTCCCCTTCCTCCCCCTCGAGCACCGCCTCCCCCCGAGCCCCGCCTCCCTCGAAACCCTAGAAGCCCGCGACCTCCCCGCCGTCTATCCACGCCTCCCCCAAGCTCGCCGTCTCCGCCCTCCGTCGTCTCCGCTCCGGCCACCACTAAATCTCTCTCGTCGGAGCTGCCCCTCGACGGCGGCTAGCCTCATCGGACGCGCTCCTCGATGGCGGCGCGAGCCTCCCCGTGCGGCCTGGTTAGTCTCTTTCCCTCCCTCCCTCTCTCCCCCGCTCATCCCCATGCCCCCACGGGGCGGCGACCTAGGGTTAGGTTCGGCCGCCGTTCCCGCGTGCTCGCGTGCTCCCGTGCTCCCGTGCTCCCGTACTAGATAGTAGCATCTTCAGACATTCAGTAACTAGTAGATAGATAGTACAACTTCCGTTGCTGAATTTGGGTTGTGCTATTCGTCATGCAGTTCATATCTCCCCCGGATCGCTGCCGAAAGGCCTGCACTCCCTGGATCTGTCGCGGAACAAGATCGCCAACGTCGAGGGGCTTCGGGAACTGACGAAGCTTCGCGTGCTCAACCTCAGCTACAACCAAATTTCGTGCATCGGCCACGGTAAGTCGCAGACTTGGGGTTCTTGCATTGCACTGCACATCTTCTATAAATTCCTTAGTACTAGATTTCTTTCTGGTCCATGTACACATGTATCCTATCCAAGACAGACAGGTAACATTCCATAGGATGTATGGATCATATCTTGAATGATATGGCAGTGGCCACATTTGTTGGTGGCTGGGACAGGCCACATTCAGTAATTATTTTTTTCCTACAAAAGTTCAATGTCTATGCATCACATGTTATAGTCCAAGGAAAAGTTCACTAAAATTGTTGTAGTTTAAAAAAAATTTAACTGAAACTATTGTAGTCTGAAACTGTCAGGAGTTGGTAATTATCGGCAACTGTAGTCTGAAATTATTGTAGGTTGGTTCAATTGTCCATCATTTTAGCGACGACTGCGCCTTGCCTCCCCCACATTGCTATTGCTGTGCTTGCGCCGGTTGGAGCTCTCTAGGAAATTTTGTGATCTAGTAATCCACTCTTCTTTCTTTACAGATGGCGTGCGCGAGTAGATCCACCTACTTGTTTGCAACACATGCTTGCATTTTGAGAGAATCAGATAGTAAAAAGAGCACCATTTCTATGTGCATGTTGTACTAGTATGAATCTGAATGTGCCCCATATCACTATGCGTGCCTAACATGTGATTTTCCCTGCAAATGCTCTATCATAGTGACATGTATGGTGAGGGACACGGGATTGACTGTATGGTTCTGCTGGTGGTGTGGTAATTGATTTACTTGTTTGGTTTGGTAGCTAGAGCACTGTATCAGTGGTGCTAAACTGCTCTTGTTATCTGACTGGTTCGTGCGTTATGAGCCATCGTGTTGTGTATGGCCTGCCTAAGAATTGGTTAAGTAGTAAGTTGTTTAGGCTTGGCCATTTCCACTCATTGTAGATAGATAGAGTTACACTTTTGTTACACTGCATTATCTTTCTGTAGAGTAGTAATGCTCCACTTCCACATATTTTTAGTTAGTTATCTTCCAGTAGTATTTCAAATCGAAGCCCTGAGCAGCAGCACCTCTTGTGTTGTTCACTATCACATAGTTGCAGTTTGGCAAACACATGCTAGTAAATATTCTACTGTTTTGAAGTGCTTGTTGGAATATGTGTGTGAAATTATTTTGTGGCAATTGCTGCTTCTGATCAAAACAGGTACCTTATAACATCATGGAATCACAACCTTATAACAAATAATTTAAGAGGCTATGTTCTGGTTTGTTGTATCTCCACCAGTTTGGGTTGGTGAATGTGGATGATTTTTTATCCTGTGAACTCATTGTACTGCTACAAGAATTTGGTATCATCATGGTTTAATTTTGTCAACTTGTGATGTTGCTGCTGTACCCCGAGAGGCCCTTGAGTTTGTCAGAATGTCGATTAACTTCTGTTCCGGCAAATTCGGGTACTCCATATGTCCTATTTTCAGCAAATGTCATGCTGAAATTTTCCGTGAATTTTAGCATGACGTTGCTAAAAATAGGACATATGGGGTACTTGCAACTAATGCATGGGCCGGGGTATCTTAGTACTTAGTTAAGTATGATCAACTGCCCCGCCATTCTTGCTGCATTAAACCACAGATGGCAATAGAGCCAAGTGATTAGGCCCAACTTAGAATTCTCCTTAGCATCGATAAACCCTAGATGATAAACCCAACATAGGTGGCAATAGAGCCAAGTGATTAGTGCCAAGTGATTAGGCCCAACCTAGGGTGCCTCGGCATCGATAAACCCTAAATGATGAAAACTTAACTTGGCTTCTATAGGGTGCCTCGGTGTCGATGAGAACCTAAATGATATACGCTTAGGCTTTTAGGGTGCCTCGGCGTCGACAAACCCTAAATGATAAAAGCTTAGCTTTTAGGATGCCTCGATGTCGAAAAACCCTAAATGATGAGACCGTGATCTTGTTCCTTGACAATAACCAACTTTTTGACCAAACTTTTTTCCTATTTAGAGCGAAACATGGCCCACAACGATGAGGTCGGCGGTTCGGGCGGCAAGCAATTCTGGGAGCTGTCCTAGGAGTTGGAGGAAGAACCTCACCGCTATGAGGACGTCGCGGAAGACACCGATCCTGACTACACAACCCCTAGTGGCATCGGGGATGACACCACTGATGATGGCGCCGCGGATGCCACCACTGATGATGGCGGTGCACGCACAGATGGCAGCCAACCAAAGAGGCAACGGAAGGACAGGTGCCCGAGCGTGCTCGGCACCGTCAGGGAGTAATTTGCTGAAGCGAACTCCGACGGGCATCCGATGACACCCAAACACATAGTCAAGGGGTACTCGGTTCAGCTCGGGTGTAGTTTCCGGAGCACCGTCTCGATCAACACCGAGAACCTAAGGCATAAGGACCGAGGGAATTTGCGCAGCCTCCTCTTCACGAAGCTGCACGAATGATACAAGTTCCCCGCCGAGTTTGCAAACACACGCCTCTCAGGAAATAAAGTGAACGGTGCTGCCCTCACGAGGATGAGCACGGCCCTGTCTACTTGGAAAAGCACAGTGAAGGCAATGATTTAAAAAGGTGATAGTTATGAGAAGATCAAGGCGAAATATCCTTTGATGAGCGAAGATGACTACAAGGAGTTCAAGATCAAGTGCGAGAGCCCCGCAACCTCCGAATCAAGTCAGTGGGGGAAAGAAATGCGGTAGTTGAACTTAGGGGTCCACCAACTCGGTCCTGGCGGTTACAGAGTGGCGGAGCCTATATGGGACAAGGAGGACACGGATCGTGCCAACCAAGGCCTACCGCCCCGCTTCGAGAAATACCGTGACAAGCAGACCAGGAACTTTCTCAGGGCCCGGTACAAGGAGGACCCGGTAACAAAGGAGCTTACCACGGATCTGAAGACCAAGGCGCTTGAGCTTGTTCTGGTAAGGAATACACCCCCGCGTAATTAGCTCCATATGGTTGCATTCTAATTAATCCCCAATATTTCTAAATGGTTCACGTTCCTTCCGCAGGACAATGAAAGCAGTAGCGCGGGGTCGTCTCAGATCTCCCCTTTCGACACCCCTTTGAATAGGGCGTTGAACGTAATGAAAACCAAGGATAAGCTCAGTAAGCCGATGTCGGCTGGTCGTGTGGCCGGCAAAGGCTTGTCCACAAAATGGTCGTCATACTATACCGCTGGTGGGCGAAAGGAGGAAAAGACCAGCTCGGAAAGCCAGTCGCGCGAGGTTGAAGCACTCAAGGCACAAGTGGTGTGGATTCCGGAGCTTGTCCAAGAGCAAGTGGAACAACAACTGGGAATGAAGCTCAACGCCATGGTGCCTACGTTGATTCATGGGCTGACGACATGGATTGCGGGCGGCTAATAGGGGCCTCCCCCGGTTCCCAGCTTCACGGCCAGCAACTCGCACAGCGCGTAGGCGGCGCCATTGGTGTCTCCGGCGGCGCCATTGGTGTCTCCGGTGGAGGCGGTATTCGTGTCTCTGGCGCCGGCATGGGCATTGGAGCTTAATGCACCCGGGTGTACACCGGCCGGCACCTCGCCAGCAAGCGGCCCCTCCATCAGTTGCACGCCCGCCGTTGGCGGTGCCTCGACATTAGCCGAGCTCGACGGCATCACGGTAACTAAGCCTCTCCGGCGATGACTTCATCTCCTTGCCTTTGACTGGGCATCCCTAACGCCCTACATGTTTTCGCAGGGTGCCGCCGATGTTCCTTGCACTCTCCTGCACTTTGTGGGCGGCGAGTTGGTCGATGTCTCCAAGGGCAGAATCGTTCAACCGGGCAACCCCGTGTTCCACGGTAATCCAATGCCACCCACAGTGTATAGGGTTGAAGTGGTTCGGGTGCTGCCAGGATGCGACGAGTTGTTACCTCCAATTCGACCCGCTGGGGCCGATGAAGAAGAAGAGATGACCCTCAGCGCCTGCGTAAACTGGCCCCTGCTTTGGCCGAAGAGCCATATTCGTTTGGGGAGCGGGGCACACCACCCCACAGACAAGACCGCCAGTCGTGCGGGCGCCAAGCCATGGCAAGAACGCCGCAACGCTACCGGACGTGCCGGACATCCCTATGGCACAGGATCCGGACATGCATATGGCACAGGATCCGGAAAATGACGACAACGACTACGATACAATTACCAACGTCGATAAGTACTTTGCCGAACATGGGTACGGTGACGAGTTCTGCGGGCCTCGTTCTCAAGAACCCAACCAAGATGACCGCGATCTAGCCGGTACGGCGGAGAAACCCAGTTGCAATAGGCGTCGTCTGGCATTTAGTTCTCCGGAGACGCATCCAGCTGCCGCCTTCATTGAGCCTCAGATAGCTGAGGTGCCAAATATTATCAGCCCCAACACGCTCAAGAAGGCGGTCTGTGAGCAGAACTCGGTCCCATTACAGCAGATCAAGAAGAGGGGACAGAAACGAAAGGCTAAAAAGGGCGCCGGTGCGAGCCAGCTGGCACCGAGTACGATCCGTGCTCAGGACGGGCCACCTTCACCTAAGGATATCTCGAGGAGGGTGCATGTGGTGGGTAGGGTGATGCTACCGACAAATATGCTCAATGCTGCAACCGGTGTTATGCGGAGTCTGCATGACAGTGTTCTTTCTTTGGAGAAGCGGCGTCTCAGAGAGAATGATGTGGCATACCCGGTTTTCGTGGCCAAGGTGCCAGAGGGCAAGGGCTTTGTTGATGGCGCCATTGGGGGTATGATCGTCCTGCGGTTTGATGACATCTTTGCTAGGTTTAACCTTTAGCCGCTACACTACACCTTCGTTCGGCTGTTTTCGCTGAGTATGGAGATGCGGATCATTAGAGACAGGACCCCGGACATCGTGATAGTCGACCCCTTCTACATGCGTGCCCAGCTCTTGGGCAGCGCTGGGGACCGCCAAGTCGCGAGTTCACACCTCGAAGGTGTCATTCTGGCAAATCCAGATAAGGATAACTTCCTCATGTCTTACTTTCTCGAATAAGTCATCCCTTAACCGCCCCGAAACAAATTATTTCTTAGATTTCAATCGTTCTTTCTTTTTTCTAACATTCTATGTTCTGTGCAGTGACACACATTGCACACTCATCCTCTTAAGCCCAAATATTCCATGGCCACGTATTTCGACCCGAACCGTGACTCCAAGATAGACTACACAAATATCAAGAAAGTTCTTGATGATGTTCTCCCCGGCTACGCCAAATCTGGAGGCACCTTCACCAGGCCAGTTCGTAGGTATGGCAGGCACATGTTCGCCCACAATACTAAGTTCTACCGCGTCAAGCAGCCGCCTGGCGGTCAGAAGGATGCCTACTACGCCCTCCATCACATGTGAGCGATCGTATGGGACCATCATCACCTTCTGCTACCAGATAATCTCAAAGATTGGGCCGCGAGCTTGTCGGCAATCCAGGATGCGGACATCAAACAAGAATTCTTTCGCATCCAGTCGGAGTTAGCGAAAATCATCCATCAAGATGTCCTTCATACCTCGGGGTAGTTCTACCTCAGATATCAACCGTCCAACAGTGAGATAGAAACAACGCTACAAATGCAGGCTAACAACGCCCGCGATTCATGACCATCACGACAGACGACGGCTTCATCCAAGCTCTGGTCCCATGAGTCGATTCGAAAGTAGTGATGCTATGTGTAGTTCTGAAACATTGATTGGCTCATGTTGTAATTAAACTTTAATAAATTGTATATCTCTTTGGTTTGGACAGTCGTTCAACTTAGATGTAACCGATGCTATTTATTAGTAGGACCATGAATCGTTCTATTAATGTCTTGCTTTTCTCTTCCGATCCTTTTGTTGCATACTTATATATTGCTTATGTATTGTCTGTTATTTGGCTTGTGAATAGAGATGCCGTCGTATGTCGTGTACAAGGGTAAGGTTCCCGGAGTCTACGACGACTGGGAGGAGTGTTGGAGACAGGTTCACCATTTCAGCGGTAACAGTTAGTAAGGGTACACCACTAGGGCGGAGGCAGAATCTAGATACGCCCGCTATCTAGCGGGAGAGAGGAGGGAGCGTTGGAGGAACCGGATGAAGACCAGTTTCATCGTGATGATGCTCATCATGATGACCGCAACTCTCTTCTATGTGATGGTAGTTTAGATGATCAACATCGACTTGTAATGTAAAGACAAACTCGCTACTCACGGTCTCGAGACTTGTAATGTTTTATCTTTGTTCGGTCTTTTGAATTCGGAGACTAATATGATGAATTGTATTAGGAGACTAATCTTCTATTGTATTCGATGAATTTGTTGTTGCTGTGTGCTGCTGTCTATATTCTGTCCAATAATATATTTTGTAACATGTGCAAAAATCAGAAAAGTAAAAAAAAACCTAATATTCATACTAATGGCGCATCACCTCAAAGTGCGCCATTAGTATGCCAAAGGATACTAATGGCGCATCACTACACAGTGCGCCATTAGTATGTCAAAGGATACTAATGGCGCATCACCCCACAGTGCGCCATTAGTATTCCAAAGCACGTGGGTAAATATGGCCCCCTGGGAGGCATACTAATGGTGCATGGTGGTCAATACTAATGGCGCACGGCGTGGTGCGCCATTAGTATACCAGATACTAATGGCGCACCAGTGGTGCGCCATTAGTAAAAAATACAAGTGGCGTGGTACTAGTGGCGCACCAGTAGTGCGCCATTAGTAGGCAAAACTGGTGCGCCACTAGTAGGCCTTTTCCTAGTAGTGCTTATAGCAAGACTTCTCCCATGTCCTCAGGAACAAACTTAACTACTCACAAAGCATATTCATGTTCATAATCAGAGGGGTATTAATATGCATAATGAATCTGAACCTATGATCTTCCACCAAGTAAACCAACTAGCATCAACTGCAAGGAGTAATCAACACTACTAGCAACCCACAAGTACCAATCTGAGGTTTGGATACAAAGATTGGATACAAGAGATGAACTAGGGTTTGAGATGAGATGGTGCTGGTGAAGATAATGATGGAGATTGACCCCCTCCCGATGAGAGGATCGTTAGTGATGACGATGGTGATGATTTCCCCCTCCCGGAGGGAAGTTTCCCCGATAGAACAGCTCCGTCGGAGCCCTAGATTGGTTCCGCCAAGGTTCCGCCTCGTGGCGGCGGAGTTTCTTCCCGAAAGCTTGCTTATTATTTTTTTCTCGATGAAAGACTCCATATAGCCAAAGATGGGCATCAGAGGGCCACCAGGGGGCCCACGAGGCAGGGGGCGCGCCCAGGGGGTAGGGTGGGCCCCCACCTCGTGGATGTTGGGTGGCCCCCCTCTGGTACTTTCTTCGCTCAGTATTTTTTACATATTCTAAAAATAACTCCCGTGGAGTTTCAGGACTTTTGGAGATGTGCAGAATAGGTCTCTGATATTTGCTCCTTTTCCAGCCTAGAATTCCAGATGCCGGCATTCCCCCTCTTCATGTAAACCTTGTAAAATAAGAGAGAATAGGCATAATTATCGTGACATAATGTGTAATAACAGCCCATAATGCAATGAAAATTGATATAAAAGCATGATGCAAAATGGACGTATCAGCTCCCCCAAGCTTAGACCTCGCTTGTCCTCAAGCGGAAGCCGATATCGAAAAATATGTTCACATGTTTAGAGATAGAGGTGTCGATAAAATAAAATATGGACATGAGGGAATCATGATCATTCTTAGAACAGCAACATATATATATATATATGTATATATATATATATATATATTGTCATATGATCTCTTATGCTAAAGTAACAATTCAATCACAATTTCAAGTACGAATCATAAACTTCATTGAGAACCAACAAACTCTAATTTCAGTCATTGAGGCAATTGCAATTTATCATAACATAGGAAAGAGTCAATATAAGAGCTTTTCAGCAAGTCCACATACTCAACTATCATTTAGTCTTTCACAATTGCTAACACTCATGCAATATTTATGGGTATGAAGTTTTAATCGGACACAGAGAAGGACAGGGGCTTATAGTTTTGCCTCCCAACTTTCTACCTCAAGGGTAATGTCAACAATAATAGTTCATGAAAACTCACATCCAATTAGCTATATATATCAGGATCTGCTACCTCTTTTAGCACTGCGTTGGTTTTCCTCGAAGAGGAAGGGACGATGCAGCAAAGTAGCGTAAGTATTTCCCTCAGTTTTTGAGAACCAAGGTATCAATCCAGTAGGAGGCTACGCGAGAGTCCCTCGTACCTGCACAAAACAAATAAATCCTCACAACCAGCGCAAATAGGGGTTGTCAATCCCTATAGGGCCACTTACGAGAGTGAGATCTGATAGATATGATAAGATAATATTTTTGGTGTTTCTATGATAAAGATGCAAAGTAAAATAAAAGCAAAGTAAATAGAAAAGTAAATAACTAAGTAGTAGGATATTGATATGATAATGATAGACCCGGGGGCCATAGGTTTCACTAGTGGCTTCTCTCAAGAGCATAAGTATTCTACGGTGGGTGAACAAATTACTGTTGAGCAATTGACAGAACTGAGCATAGTTATGAGAATATCTAGGTATGATCATGTATATAGGCATCACGTCCGAGACAAGTAGACCGCCTCCTGCCTGCATCTACTACTATTACTCCACTCATCGACCGCTATCCAGCATGCATCTAGAGTATTAAGTTAAAACAGAGTAACGCCTTAAGCAAGATGACATGATGTAGAGGGATAGACTCATGCAATATAAAGAAAACCCCATCTTGTTATCCTCGATGGCAACAATATAATACGTGCCTTGCTGCCCTTACTGTCACCGGGAAAGGACACCGCAAGATTGAACCCAAAGCTAAGCACTTCTCCCATTGCAAGAAAGATCAATCTAATAGGCCAAACCAAACTGATAATTCAAAGAGACTTGCAAAGATAACCAATCATACATAAAAGAATTCAGAGAAGATTCAAATATTATTCATCGATAGACTAGATCATAAACCCACAATTCATTGATCTCAACAAACACACCGCAAAAAGAAGATTACGTCGAATAGATCTCCACAAGAGAGGGGAAGAACATTGTATTGAGATCCAAAAAGAGAGAAGAACCCATCTAGCTGCTAACTATGGACCCGTAGGTCTGAAGTAAACTACTCACACTTCATCGGAGAGGCTATGGTGTTGATGTGGAAGCCCTCCGTGATCGATGCCCCTCTGGTGGAGCTTTGGAACAGGCCCCAAGATGGGATCTTGTGGATACAGAAAGTTACGGTGGTGGAATTAGGGTTTTGGCTCCTCTTCTGATCGTTTGGGGGGACGTGGATATATATAGGAGGAAGAAGTACGTCGGTGGAGCAACAGGGGCCCCACGAGGGTGGAGGGCGCGCCTGGGGGGTAGGCGCGCCCCCTAACTCGTGGGCTCCTGTTAGCTGGCTTGATGTAGGGTCCAAGTCTCCTGAGTTGTATTCGGTAAGAAAATCACGTTCCCGAAGGTTTCTTTTCGTTTGGACTTCGTTTGATATTCCTTTTCTTCGAAACCCTAAAACAGGCAAAAAACAACAATTCTGGGATAGGCCTCCGGTTAATAGGTTAGTCCCAAAAATAATATAAAAGTAGATAATAAAGCCCAATAATGTCCAAAATAATAGATAATATAGCATGGAGCAATCAAAAATTATAGATACGTTGGAGACGTATCAAGCATCCCCAAGCTTAATTCCTGCTCGTCCTCGAGTAGGTAAATGATAAAAATAGAATTTTTGATGCGGAGTGCTACTTGGCATAATTTTAATGTAATTCTTCTTAATTGTGGTATGAATATTCAGATCCAAAAGATTCAAGACAAAAGTTCATATTGACATAAAAATGATAATACTTCAAGCATACTAACTAAGCAATTATGTCTTCTCAAAATAACATGGCCAAAGAAAGTTCATCCCTACAAAATCATATGGTTTACTCATGTTTCATTTTCGTCACACAAGAATGATATCATCATGCACAACCCCGATGACAAGCCAAGCAATTGTTTCATACTTTAGTAATATCAAACCTATAAACTTTCACGCAATATATGAGCGCGAGCCATGGACATAGCACTATAGGTGGAATAGAATATAATGAGGGGGGTTATGTGGAGCAGACAAAAAAGGAGGAAGTCTCACATCAACGAGCTTAATCAATGGGCTATGGAGGTGCCCACCTATTGATGTTAATGCAGGGAGTAGGGATTTCCATGCAACGGATGCACTAGAGCTATAAATGTATGACAGCTCAACAAAAGAAACTAGTGGGTGTGCATCCAACTTGCTTGCTCACGAAGACCTAGGGCACTTGAGGAGGCCCATTGTTGGAATATACAAGCCAAGTTCTATAATGAAAAATTCCCACTAGTATATGGAAGTTATAACATGAGAGACTCTCTACTATGAGGATCATGGTGCTACTTTGAAGCACAAGTGTGGCAAAGGATAGTAACATTGTCCCTTCTCTCTTTTTCTCTCATTTTTTTATATTTTTGGGCCTTTTTATGGCCTTTCTCTTTTTTGGGCCTTCTCCTTTTTTATGGCCTTTCCTCTTTTTTATATTCCTCACTTGGTATAATGCTCTAGAAAATGATGATCATCACACTTCTATTTATTTACAACTCAATGATTACAAGTCGATACTAAAACAAAAGATGACTATATGAATGCCTCCGGCGGTGTACCGGGATATGCAATGAACCAAGAGTGACATGCATGAAAGAATTATGAACGGTGGATTTGCCACAAATACTATGTCAACTACATGATCATGCTAAGCAATATGACAATGATGAATGTGTCATGATGAACGGAATGATGGAAAGTTGCATGGCAATATATCTCGGAATGGCTATGGAAATGCCATAATAGGTAGGTATGGTGGCTGTTTTGAGGAAGATATAAGGAGGTTTATGTGTGAAAGAGCGTATCATATCACGGGGTTTGGATGCACCGGCGAAGTTTGCGCCAACTCTCAATGTGAGAAAGGGCAATGCACGGTACCGAAGAGGCTAGCAAGGATGGAAGGGTGAGAGTGTGTATAATCTATGGACTCAACATTAGTCATAAAGAACTCACATACTTATTGAAAAAGTCTACAAGTCATCAAAAACCTTGGTACTATGTGCATGCTCCTAGGGGGATAGATTGGTAGGAAAAGACCATCGCTCGTCCCCGACCGCCACTCATAAGGAAGACAATCAAATAACACCTCATGTTTCAAATTTGTTGCATAACATTTACCATACGTGCATGCTATGGGACTTGCAAACTTCAACAGAAGTATTTCTCAATTTCACAACTACTCAACTAGCACGACTTTGATATTATTACCTGCATGTCTCAAAACAATCATCAAGCATCAAACTTCTCTTAGTATTCAACACACTCATCAGAAAGTTTTATTATTAATCTTGCATACAAAGCATATTTGGATTTTAAGAAAATTACCATGCTATTAAGACTCTCAAAATAATCTAAGTGAAGCATGAGAGATCAATAGTTTCTATAAAACAAATCCACCACCGTGCTCTAAAAGATATAAGTGAAGCACTAGAGCAAAATTATATAACTCAAAAGATATAAGCGAAGCACATAGAGTATTATAACAAATTCCAAATCATGTATGGCTATCTAAAAAGGTGTTTACAGCAAGGATGATTGTGGTAAACTAACAAGCAAATACTCAAATCATACAAGACACTCCAAGTGAAACACATGTCATGTGGTAAATAAAAATATAGCTCCAAGTAAAGTTACCGATAGAAGTAGACGAAAGAGGGGATGCCTTCCGGGGCATCCCCAAGCTTTGGCTTTTAGGTGTCCTTATATTATCTTGGGGGTGCCATGGGCATCCCCAAGCTTAGGCTCTTGACACTCCCTGTTCCATAATCCATGAAATCTTTACCCAAAACTTGAAAACTTCACAACACAAAACTTAAAGTAGAAAACTCATGAGCTCCGTTAGCGAAAGAAAACAAAAGACCACTTCAAGTTACTGTAATGAACTCATTCTTTATTTATATGTGTGTTATACATACTGTATTCCAACTTCTCTATGGTTCATAAACTATTTTACTAGCCATAGATTCATCAAAATAAGCAAACAACACACGCAAAACAGAATCTGTCAAAAACAGAACAGTATGTAGTAATCTGTAGCTAGCTCAAGATCTGGAACCCCAAAAATTGTAAAATAAATTTCTGGACGTGAGGAATTTACCTATTAATCATCTTCAAAAATAATTAACTAAATAGCACTTCCCAAATAAAAATGACAGCAGTTCTCGTGAGCGCTAAAGTTTCTGTTTTTAATAGCAAGTTCAACAAGACTTTCCCCAAGTCTTCCCAACGGTTCTACTTGGCACAAAAACTAATTAAACACAAAAAACACAACCAAAATAGATTCTAAATAATTTATTTATTACTAAGCAGGGGCAAAAATCAAGGAATAAAAATAAAATTGGGTTGCCTCCCAACAAGCTCTATCATTTAACGCCCCTAGCTAGGCATAACAAGCACGAATAAATCTAGGTATTGCCATCTTTGGTAGGCAATCCATAAGCGGCTCTCATAATAGATTCTTAAGGTAATTTAATTTTCTTTCTAGGAAAGTGTTCCATGCCTTTCCTTAACGTAAATTGAAATCTAATATTTCCTTCCTTCATATCAATAACTACACCAATCGTTCTAAGGAAAGGTCTACCAAGAATAATAGGACATGAAGGATTGCAATCTATGTCAAGAACAATAAAATCTACAGGTACGTAATTCCTATTTGCAACAATAAGAACATCATTAATTCTTCCCATAGGTTTCTTAATAGTGGAATCCGCAAGGTGCAAGTTTAGAGAGCAATCATCAAAATCACAGAAACCTAACAAATCACACGAAGTCTTTGGAATCGTGGAAACACTAGCACCCAAATCACATAAAGCATAGCATTCATGATCTTTAATTTTAATAGTTTGTTCCCACTCATCATAAAGTTTTCTAGGGATAGAAACTTCTAATTCAAGTTATTCTTCATAAGATTGCATCAAGGAATCAACGATATGTTTAGTAAATGCTTTATTTTGACTATAAGCATGAGGAGTATTTACCACGATCTCTAAGCGAAAAAGGAAATAGCTTCAATTTAACAATATCATTATCCACATCTTTCTTCTTTTGCATGTCACACAAATCAAAGAAGCTATTAAGATGGGTAGCGGCATCTTCACTAGGAAGGCCGGAGAATGGATCTTTCATGACAAGATTCAGCAAAGCAGTAATAATTTCACAAGATTCAGCATCGGTAAGAGGAGCAATCATAGTGCTAGTAAAATCATTTGTTGTTGGTATTGGTGAAGTCACACAATTTAGTATTATCTTGAGCCATCGCGATAAACAAGCAAACTAACACACAAGCAAACAAAAAGCAAGCGGACAAAAAGAGGCAAATAGAGAAAGAGAGGGAGGATAGAGAGAGAGAGAGGGCGAATAAAATGGCAAGGGTGAATTGGGGGGGAGGAAAACGAGAGGCAAATGGCAAATAATGTAATGCTGGAGATAAGGGTATGTGATGGGTACTTGGTATGTTGACTTTTGCGTACACCTCCCCGGCAACGGCGCCAAAAATCCTTCTTCTACCTCTTTTAGCACTGCGTTGGTTTTCCCCGAAGAGGAAGGGATGATGCAGCAAAGTAGCGTAAGTATTTCCCTCAGTTTTTGCGAACCAAGGTATCAATCTAGTAGGAGGCTACGCGCGAGTCCCTCGTACCTGCAGAAAACAAATAAATCCTCGCAACCAACGCAAATAGGGGTTGTCAATCCCTATAGGGCCACTTACGAGAGTGAGATCTGATAGATATGATAATATAATACTTTTGGTGTTTTTATGATAAAGATGCAAAGTAAAATAAAAGCAAAGTAAATAGCAAAGTAAATAACTAAGTAGTAGGAGATTGATATGATAAATATAGACCCGGGGGCCTTAGGTTTCACTAGTGGCTTCTCTCAAGAGCATAAGTATTCTACGGTGGGTGAACAAATTACTGTTGAGGAATTGACAGAATTGAGCATAGTTATGAGAATATCTAGGTATGATCATGTATATAGGCATCACGTCCGAGACAAGTAGAACGACTCCTGCCTGCATCTAGTACTATTACTCCACTCATCGACCGTTATCCAGCATGCATCTAGAGTATTAAGTTAAAACAGAGTAACGCCTTAAGCAAGATGACATGATGTAAAGGGATAGACTCATAAAATATGAAGAAAACCCCATCTTGTTATCCTCGATGGCAACAATACAATACGTGCCTTGCTGCCCTTACTGTCACCGGGAAAGGACACCGCAAGATTGAACCCAAAGCTAAGCACTTCTCCCATTGCAAGAAAGATCAATCTAGTAGGCCAAACCAAACTAATAATTCGAAGAGACTTGCAAAGATAACCAATCATACATAAAAGAATTCAGAGAAGATTCAAATATTATTCATAGATAGACTTGATCATAAACCCACAATTCATCGGTCTCAACAAACACAACGCAAAAAGAAGATTACATCGAATAGATCTCCACAAGAGAGGGGGAGAACATTGTATTGAGATCCAAAAAGAGAGAAGAAGCCATCTAGCTACTAACTATGGACCCGTAGGTCTAAAGTAAACTACTCACACTTCATCGGAGAGGCTATGGTGTTGATGTGGAAGCCCTCCGTGATCGATGCCCCCTCCGGCGGAGCTCCGGAACAGGCCCCAAGATGGGATCTCATGGATACAGAAAGTTAGGGCGGTGGAATTAGGGTTTTGGCTCCTCTTCTGATTGTTTGGGGGTACGTGGATATATATATAGGAGGAAGAAGTACGTCGGTGGAGCAACAGGGGCCCCACGAGGGAGGAGGGCGCGCCCCTACCTCGTGGGCTCCTGTTAGCTGGCTTGACGTAGGTCCAAGTCTCCTGAGTTGTATTCGGTGAGAAAATCACGTTCCCGAAGGTTTCATTCCGTTTAGACTTTGTTTGATATTCCTTTTCTTCGAAACCCAAAAACAGGCAAAAAAATAGCAATTCTGGGCTGGTCCTCCAGTTAATAGGTTAGTCCCAAAAATAATATAAAAGTAGATAATAAAGCCCAATAATGTCCAAAACAATAGATAATATAGCATGGAGCAATCAAAAATTATAGATATGTTGGAGACGTATCAGGATCTTTCCAACACATTGTGCTTGCCAAAGGATAAAATGTAAAAAGGGAAGGTGAATATCACCATGACTCTTTGCATGAAGTATAAGACAAGAATAAAAGATAGGCCCTTCGTAGAGGGAAGCAGAGGTTGTCATGTGCTTTTATGGTTGGATGCACGAAATCTTAATGCAAAAGAACGTCACTTTATATTGCCACTTGTGATATGGACCTTTATTATGCAGTCTGTCGCTTTTATTTCTTCCACATCACAATATCGTATAAAGCTTATTTTCTCCACACTAATAAGTCATACATATTGAGAGGGAAATTCTTATTGCTTGCAACGATGACAACTTACTTGATGGATCTTACTCAATCCATTGGTAGATATGGTGGACTCTCATGGCAAAACTGGGTTTAGGGATATTTGGAAGCACAAGTAGTATCTATACTTGGTGCAAAGAAATTGACTAGCAAGAGAAAGAAAGGCAAGCTCAACATGTTGGATGATCCATGACAATATAATTTATTTCATATGTAAGAAAACATAACCCATTACGTTGTCTTCCTTGTCCAACGTCAACTCTTTAGCATATCATACTTTAATGAGTGCTCACAGTTATAAAATATGTCCAACATAGTATATTTATATGTGAAAACCTCTCTTTCTTTATTACTTCCTATTAATTGCAACGATGACCAAAACTATGTTTGTCAACTCTCAACAACTTTTATTCATCATACTCTTTATATGTGAGCTCACTACTCTCCATAAGATCCATATGGTCTCTTTATTTCTTTTTATTTCTTCTCTTTTATTTTATTCCGTCAAGATCAGAGCAAAATAATTAAGCCCTTGACTCAACACTAATCTTTATTATATATAGCCTACGCACTCGATTACATAGGAAGATCATAAAGCAAAACTCACAACTAGATCATACTAAAACTTTATTCTACTAGATCAAGATATCATCAAAAGGATCGAACTAAGAAAAAGATAAAGATAAAAGGTGTGATGGTGATACGATACCGGGGCACTCCCCCAAGCTTGGCAGTTGCCAAGGGGAGTGCCCATACCCATGTGTTTATGTTTCCTTCCTCGGAGGTGGTGATGAAGGGGTTGTTGATGTTGTAGGCTTGTCGGCCATCTTCCAAGGCATAGGCTCACCATCATAGAAGGATGATCGAGTCTCCGGGATCCTCAAATCTGCAGCCAAACTCATCCTCTTGAATCTATATTCATAGTCACAGTTTTGGTTTTGCAGGTCATAGATCTGGGCTTGGAGGCGCTCAATTTTCTCGTGAAGCTTGAAGATGGCCTCCCCAATGTTCTTGTTATCCAGCTTGTGGTTTTTGGTGAACTCCATGATCATTATATGGTTGGAGTCGAGTCCATGTTCCACCATCTCCTCGAACTTGAAAACTTGTTGCTCCAGTGCCTCGAGCCTTGTCTTCGTGCTTCCGGTCCTCCTTGGTCCCTCAACATCGCGAATGTGCATTAACCCCTCAGGCATCTCAATGGGTTGAGGGTGTTGCAGCACCTTTGCGAGGTAGGGGTCGATGACCTTCTCGAAGAACATGTCCTTGGGGGTACTTGAAGACAACATGGCGACCTAGATCTGTCAGAAAAAATAGCTCGAAACAAAGACAAGAGATATTTGCGTGATACGGTGGTCAAAACCTTCGGGAGAATATATAGTGAATTTTTACTTACCAAAAGAAGTATAGTGCAAGAAAATGGAGTCCGGAGAGCACACGAGGTGCCCACGAGGCAGGGGGGGCGCGCCCATGGGGGTAGGGGGCGCGCCCATGGGGGTAGGGGGCGCCCTCCACCCTCGTGGAATCCTCGTGTCATTTCCGGTATGCTTCTTATTTTCCTATTTTCTTAAATATTCCAAAACGGAGAAAAATTGCCATTAGAACTGTTTTGGAGTCGGTTTACTTACCGTACCACGTACCTATTCCTTTTCGGAGTCTAAAACATTCCGAAAAGCGTCCCTTATGTATTCCTCCGGAGTTACGGTTTCAATAATATTAGTTTCAACATTTATGGGATTACCTGAGATATAATGTTTGATTCTTTGACCGTTCACCACCTTCGGATTTGTGCCTTCGAAGTTGTTGATTTTTATGGCACCGGAACGATAGACCTCCTCGATAACGTAAGGACCTTCCCATTTAGAGAGAAGTTTACCTGCAAAAAATCTTAAATGAGAGTTGTATAACAATACATAATCACCTACATTGAACTCACATTTTTGTATCCTTTTATCATGCCATCTTTTAACTTTTTCTTTAAATAGCTTGACATTTTAATAGGCCTAGGTTATCTATTCATCAAGTGAGCTAATGTCAAATAACATCTTCTCACCGGAAAGTTTAAAGTCATAGTTGAGCTCTTTCATAGCCCAATATGCCTTATGTTCTAATTCTAGAGGTAAGTGACATGCTTTTCCATAAACCATTTTGTATGGAGAAATACCCATAGGATTTTTATATGCAGTTCTATAAGCCCATAATGCATCATCAAGTTTCTTGGACCAATTCTTTCTAGATCTATTAACAGTCTTTTGAAAAATTAATTTAAGCTATTTATTACTTAATTCTACTTGGACACTAGACTGTGGGTGATAAGGAGATGCAATTCTATGATTAACATCATACTTAGCAAGCATTTTACGAAAGACACCATGAATAAAATGTGGACTGCCATCGGTCATTAAGTATCTAGGGACTCCAAACCTCGGAAAAATAACTTCTTTAAGCATCTTAATAGAGGTGTTATGATCAATACTACTAGTTGGAATAGCTTCTACGTACCCACTTAGTAACGTAATCAACAGCAACTAAAATATGTGTATACCCATTAGAGGAAGGAAACGGTCCCATATAATCGATGCCCCAAACATCAAATGGTTCAATAATGAGTGAATAATTCATAGGCATTTCTCGACGTCTACTAATATTACCAATTCTTTGACATTCATCACAAGATAAGGCAAACTTACAGGCATCCTTGAAGAGAGTAGGCCAATAAAAACCTGATTGCAATACCTTATGTGCAGTTCTATCTCCAGCATGGTGTCCTCCATAAGCTTCGGAATGACACTTGCGTAGGATCTGTTCCTGTTCATGCTCAGGTATACAATGTCTAATAACACCATCTACTCGTTCTTTATAAAGGTGTGGGTCATCCCAGAAGTAATGTCTTAAATCATAGAAAAACTTTTTCTTTTGCTGGTATGTGAAACTAGGTGGTACAAATTTAGCAACAATGTAATTAGCATAATCAGCATACCATGGAGCATTGCGAGAAGCATTTATTACAGCTAATTGTTCATCAAGAAAGCTATCATCAATAGGTAGTGGGTCATCAAGAACATTCTCTAACCTAGACAAGTTGTCTGCAATAGGATTCTCACCTCCCTTTATATCAATAATATGCAAACCAAATTCTTGTAGCAGGAGAACCCATCTAATAAGTCTAGGTTTATCATCTTTCTTTTCCATAAGATATTTAATAGCAGCATGATCAGTGTGAATAGTTACTTTAGAATCAACAATATAAGGTCTGAACTTATCACAAGCAAATACAACTGCTAAGAATTCCTTTTCAGTAGTAGCATAATTTCTCTGGGTGTTGTCTAGAGTATTACTACCATATTGAATAACATTTATTTTTATCAACTCTTTGTCCTTGAACATCACCTACAGCATAGTCACTAGCATCACACATGATTTCAAAGGGTAAATTCCAATCAGGAGGCTGAACAATAGGTGCAGAAATCAAGGGTTTCTTAAGTATTTCAAATGCTTCTACACAATCATCATCAAAGACAAAAGGAATATCTTTTTGTAATAGGTTAGTCAGAGGCCATGAAATTTTTGAGAAGTCCTTAATGAACCTCCTATAAAAACCGGCATGACCAAGGAAGCTTCTTATACCTTTGATGTCCTGGGACACGACATCTTTTCAATAGCATCAACTTTAGCTTTGTCAACTTCAAAATACCTCTTTCAGAAATTTTATGCCCTAACACAATACCTTCATTAACCATAAATTGGCACTTCTCCCCATTCAAGACAAGGTTAGTTTCTTCACATCTCTGTCACATCCCTAGTTCTGGTATGACCTAGACCAGCTAGTCAATTGTGCATCATGTTCAAATTCCATTTAAATTTGAAATGGGGATTTGTGAAACCCTCAGAATCATTTCTGGAAATAACCCAGATAAAAATTGCTCCAAAAAGGTCCAAGAAAATGTTCATGTAGCTCTCTAAAAATATTGGTTAGAGGTAAAATTCAAACAAATATTTTCAGGAGCTCATAACTATTTATTTTGGACATTTGGAATTAATGCAATAATTATTTGCATTGGATATATATATGTTATATATAATATATGTCCAAAACTTATGCTAGTTGTTGAGGAGCTCTGGAATAATACCATTAGCTCCTACAAAAATTGGCATAAGAAAATAAATTAGTTTAGTATTATTTTAAAGCAGAACAAATGTCAGAAATAGAAAAGAAAACAAAAAATAGAAAAGAAACTTACCTGCGGCCAGCTAATGTGCTGGCCCAGCACTGTGCGGCCTGGCCGGCCCAGTTGGCCAGCCCAGCCCACCTGCCCCCCTCCCCTGTCGTCTTCCTCCCACCAGGAGGACGCGCGCGTGGCCGCCGCGCCGCGAGCATACGCCGGCCACCTCCTGCTTCCCTGCTCGCCGCTGGAGGCATCCGAGGGCGACACGCACCCCCCGACCCCTCTCGTCCACTCCCCTCCCCTATGGTCGCCCCTCTCCTCCTCTGCTCTCTTCCCCGCTGCTGCCCGAGTGCCACCATCGCCACCGACGCCGTTCAACGCGCCCACCGTAGTCCCCTAGCCCCTCCATCGTTCCCAAAAGCTCCACCACCTCGTCCGCTACCTCTCCGTCACGCCACGCATCGCCGGACGCCCTGTCGAGCCGCCTCCGCCGTCATCTTCAGCCTCGGTCGCCGTGTATCTCCATCGCCCGTCCGTCGCCTGCAGAGCCTTCTCCGAGCCACCGTTGCCTCTGCTCGACTCGCTGTGAGCCCCGTCGTCGAACCCCCCTCTCCCCTAGCTCGAATTCTTCCTCCAACACCATCGCCGTCATGGCCGAGAGCTCGGCTTCACCGTTCATGTCGCCGCCGTGGCCACTGTCACCTAGGGCCGCGACCGAGCACACCACCGTGCTCAGTGCAACGCCAGGAGGCCGTCGAGGCACTCCACAGCCCCTCTCGAGCTCCGTAGCACCGAACCCGCCATTCCCGTAGCTCCGACCGCCGCGGATGACCTCGCCGCGGTCGTCTCCGGCCACCCCACGGCCTCCCGCGTGTTCCACTGAATGCGCGCGAGCCTGGGCATCACGTAGGTAGTCTCCGCCGCGCTTTTGGCCGCCGGAGCGACGATTCTGAGCCCTCTGTCGCGTTCGGCCTTGCCGGCGGCTAAACGCCGGTGGGGTTTGACCCTTTGACCACACCGGCCATCAGGTGGGCCCCATGGGTCAGGTGATTAGCTTAAGGCTAATCACCCTCTAACTAAACCTCTGAGCAACTGACTAGTGGGCCCCAGCGCCACTAACCCTGTAATTAGAATGAGTTAATCCCCCTGTTAGCTAACAGTGACACTGACGTGTGGACCCCACACGTCAGGTTTGACCTGGTCAGCCACGGTTGACTCGCTATCGTCATGCCTCTGTAATGCTGACACAGTTATTTCTTTTCTGGTATTAAATTAAATCAGGAAATTCCAGAAAATGCTATAAACTTCAAAAAATCATAGAAATTCAACAGTAGCTCAGATTGAAATAATTTATATATGAAAAATTATCAGAAAAATTCAATCTATCCATCTGTACCTGTTTCATGCATGTCTAACCAACTTATACTTGCTGTATAGGTGAAAACATATAAATGGCATTTATAAAGATTTAATTTAGAGTTGCATTTGAACCTTTGGTTCAAATGGACCTCTTCCAAATAGAATGCTAAATGCATTAGCTCAAAGCACATCACATACTCATGCCATGATCATGCATCATATTGTTGCATATGCTTGTGTTTGATTATCGACACCGTTCCTTCTCGATAGGTCCTGCTCCGGAGACCGTTCCAGAGTACCTGTCTGAGGAGCAGTGCCTCCCTTGTTGATCTACCAGGCAAGCAAACCCCCTTGTTCATTCCGATACAATCCTACTCTCTCGCTCATGCTCTCATTTATTGCATTAGGACAACAATGATTCAACTGCTACTTTATGCTGCGGTAGTTGAACCCATTCCTCTGCATGACCTGTCATTGCCACAGTAAATAGTTAAAACCCACTAGCATGTGTAGGAGTTGATTGAGCCATGTTGTGTTCTTGCCATGCCATGCCTGCTATTGCTTAGAGTTGTGTCAGGTCTGATTCATCGGGAATGAATTGGAGTGGTACGATATGTTCTGGTGCTGAGAGTTAAGCGTGTGAACACGATTTGGTAAAGGTAGCGGTGAGAGGCCATGTAGGAGTACATGGTGGGTTGTCTCACTGGAACCGTCCTTAAGCACTGAGTTCCGTGTATGTTGTCCAATGACTAGCTACTACCACACATTGGAATGCTTAAGTGCCCCTCTCGACTTATTAGCCAACTTGATCTCTGTCCAGGAGTCGCAAATAGTTTCTGGTGTTTGTAGGTAGTGTTAGTAGTCTACCAAGTGGCACCCGGCCAGGTGGGCTTGGGACAGACTAGGCACAAGTGGCACGGTGTACCAAGCGTAGATCCATCCGGCGAGGTGGGCTTGGGAACCCTGCACATATCGTTTGGGGCCGTGAGCGACACCCCGGCCGGATCTCCTTGCGGATGGAACCCGAATAGGCGATAAACCTGGACTAGAGTCTTGTGTGGTTAGTCAGGTCGTGGCCGACACTCTCGCCAGGCTTCCGCTTGAAGGTTGCCGAGATACATGACGTGTACATGGTGATAAGTGGTGAGAGCGTGTGTGAAGAAGTACACCCCTGCAGGGTTATCATGATCTATTCGAATAGCCGTGTCCTCGGTTATGGACTTCTTGGATGCTTACGTGGTACATAGACAACTTAAAGTGGATACTCTAAAATGCTCAAGACAAGTGTGAGTGCTATGGATGGCCTTCTCGTAAGAGACGAGGATGAATCCATAGTAGTGTATTGATGTGGTGATTAGTGGACTCGTGTGCGCTGCCTCACCTCAAAGAAGTTTCTCATTGTCGTAGAACAGGATAGCCACTGAGTCAAAGCTGGCTTGCTGCAACTAAACCCCACATTACCTTCTTGATACAAATGCATGTATGATAGGATCTGATGTAAGTCTTGCTGAGTACCTTTGTACTCACGTTTGCTTTATTTATGTTTTGCAGGTGAGACATCTGTCTCACTAGTAGTACCGCTTGGACTTCGACGAGTAGCTTGTTACCTCAGCTACGATCTTGTACCCTTGGGAGGGACTTGTAGATAGTCAGGCTTCTTAGCCTTTTTCTTTTGTAGTTGTCTGTACTCAGACATGTAATGCTTCCGTTGCTTGTATGCTCTGAATGATGGGTCATGTGACCCCTGTTTGTATTTAATGCTATGTGGCTCTTCTGGGCCTTTATCTATATGAGTTGTGTTATGTTGTGATGCCATGTTGTACAACACATACTTGCATGTTATGCGTACGTGTGACGTGTATTGCTATGTGTGGGATCCGACAATCTAGTTGTTTATCCTTGGCAGCCTCTCTTATGGGGAAATGTAGTCTAGTGCTTCCTTGAGCCATAGTAGTCCGCTACAGCCCGGTTCACCGGAGTCCTGCTAGCCCAGCACTACTGCTCAGGACACTTGACTGGCCGGCATGTGTTTCACTTCGTTCCTGTGTCTGTCCCTTCGGGGAAATGTCACGCGGTGACATCCGGAGTCCTGCCTAGCCTGCTACAGCCCGGGTTCCCCGGAGCCCAGTGCTACAGCCCGGATTCACACGCTGCTGACCGACATGCTCGATGTGAATCATGTATGCCTGTCCCCATAGGTTAGTGCCGCTTTGGGTTCACGACTAGCCATGTCGGCCCGGGTTCTCTGTCATATGGATGCTAGCGACACAATCATATACGTGAGCCAAAAGGCGCAAACGGTCCCGGGCCAGGGTAAGGCGACACCCGTGGGAATACCGTGCGTGAGGCCGCAAAGTGATATGAGGTGTTACCGGCTAGATCGATGTGACTTGGAATCGGGGTCCCGACAGCTTTGGTATCAGAGCCTGACTGCCTGTAGGATTTCCAAGCCAACCTGGTCGAAGTTGAGTCTAGAAACTCTTTAGTTATTTAAGGGAATTGATTGTGGAAGGGAACGTAAGGCTCTTTTTACTCCTTTCACCTCTTGCCTTCTGATCTGAGTCATCCTATCTTTCCTACGGGGTTAAGGAACTAGGCTTCCTCTTTGTCTATCAGGATCACGTGTTACTACTCCGTAGTCCCATAGGATTGGTTGATCAGAGTCATATTCCAGTTTTCAAGTACTTCCGGTGTAGTCTGCTTAGTAATATCTCAGAACCTTGAGTGATGATGTTGAGTTTGGTGCTACCCCGTCCTTGCAGAATGTTCATTTTGAGCATTCTACTACCGTTATGCTGCCGGAATTGTCCTAGGAGTTCAAGAGATAGTATTTTCCTTGTACTATATTCTACATCCTTATGATGATGCTGAATCCATCCTTGTTTCCTTGGTTTCGTTCTTCAGGATGTTGTCAGTTAACCGAAATTCTATTGCTCGTAGCCAGAACCACGGAGATGGTAGGGATGAGGATCCTCCCGATCAGTCTTTGTTGGCAAAGTTCATGTTAGAAGTTGATATGAACGAGCATGAGACCAACCGCTTGTTAGCACGTATCAAGGAGAACACCGCACCCCAGTGCAAGGAGTTAGCGACCATTTATGATTTCATTGGTCTGAAACCACCTACCTTCCATCATTCCATCGCACCACTCGATGCAGATGACTGGCTTCGCGGTATCACTCACAAGCTGCGTTCTGTGAACGTAGCTGAAAGTGACAAGGTCACCTATGCTACATATCACCTGGAAGGTCCTGCTAGTCTTTGGTGGCAGAACTATGAGGCTATGCTTCCAGCTGGCCAGATAACCACCTGGAGAGATTTCACCGAGGCCTTTCGCGAGCATCACATTCCTCAGGCTCTCATTGACCGCAAGAGAGAAGAGTTCTGTAGTTTCACCTAGAGTAAGATGGCTATTGATGCTTACAGTAGGGAATTTGAGAACCTTGCCCGCTATGCTACAGAAGAGGTGTCCATAGATGCCAAGAAGCAGGCTAGGTTCCGGAAGGGTCTCAACCCCAAGTTGCGTCATGATCTCCACTTGCACCATTGCAATACATTCCAGGCTCTTGTGAATAAGGCCATTAATGCAGAGACAGCTCAACTCACTTACAAGGAGTCTCGTAAGCACACCCGTGATTTGGGTTCTTCCTCCGGTTCTAGTTCTCAGAAGCGCCGGATTTGGGTTCCGAACTCCGCTCTTCCACCCGGTTATACACCAAGGCCTTCTTGTGTGGCACCTCACCCAGTTCAACCGTATGCTACATGCATGCCTATTGGTAACCACTTGTCAATGCGGGTCCTTGTCCTACCTCCAAGATTTGTTACAAGTGTGGAGAGCCAGGCCACATTGCCCGTATTGCACTCAGACCCGTGTTGCTCCACCCCAGCCCGAGAAGTCTGTTGGCCGTGGTAGTAAGCCATCACGCAAGATGATCAGTGCCAAGTCAGCTCCCACTAAACTTGGACGTGTGCATCACGTCTCAGCTAAAGACGCTCATGATGATCCAGATGTCGTTCTTGGCACACTCCTTGTCAACTGTCATCCAGCTTCGGTTCTATTCGATACTGGAGCATCTCACTCCTTCATTTCCAAAGTTATGCCCGCTTGCACGACATGTCATTTTGTGATATGCCCTCCCCACTACTCATTCAAACTCCTGGATCCAAGTGGCAAACTTCTAGGATAAGTTATGGCAATGAAATACATGTTGACAGACTTGTATTCCTAGCTTCCTTGATATCCCTTAAGTCTTCAGATATTAACATCATCTTGGGTATGTACTGGATGAAAGCTCATTATGCCAAGATTGACTGTTACACCAGGTCTGTTCAGCTCACACACCCCTCTGGCAAGATAGTCACTGTCTCCACCAAAATTGCAAAGCGTCAACTCTATTCTCCAAATGCTGGCCCTCTTCCTGACCTTGAAGATATCCCGGTAGTCCGCGACTTTCCGGATGTCTTTCCAGAGGAACTGCCAGGTATTCCACCTGACAGAGATGTAGAGTTTGTCATAGATCTTATCCCCAGGAACCGCCCCAATTTCTAGGAGACCTTACAAGATGGCACCCTTAGAGCTAGCCGAGCTTAAGAAACAACTTGATGAGTCCTTGCAAAAGGGTTTCATCCGTCCTAGTTCTTCTCCCTGGGCTTGCCACATCCTCTTTGTCAAGAAGAAGGATGGTACGGACCAGATGGTTGTAGATTATCGCCCCGTTAATTTGGTCACAATAAAGAACAAGTATCCGCTCCCCAGGATCAACGATCTGTATGATCAGCTTGCTGGATCCTCAGTCTTCTCCAAGATGGATTTGAGGTTAGGCTACCACCAAATCAAGATCAGAAACGGGGACATTCCTAAAACGGCTTTTGTCACTCGTTATGGTCAGTACGAGTACACCGTCATGTCCTTTGGTCTAACCAATTCTCCAGCTACATTCTCTCGCTTGATGAACTCGATCTTCATGGAGTACTTAGATAAGTTCGTCATGGTTTACCTTGATGATATTCTTATTTACTCGAAGAACAAGGAAAAGCATGTCGAACATCTTAGGCTTGTGTTAGAGAAACTCAGAGAACACCGCCTTTATGCCAAGTTCTCCAAGTGCGAATTTTGGTTGCCAGAAGTGACCTATCTCGGCCACGTAATCTCTGGTAAGGGCATTGCTGTCAATCCCGAGAGAGTTCAAGCCGTTCTTGATTGGACTCCACCTGAAACGGTTAAGCAAGTTAGGAGTTTCCTTGGCCTAGCCAGTTATTGCCGCCGCTTCATTGAGAACTTCTCCAAAGTGGCCAAACCTCTCACGGAACTTCTCAAGAAAGATAAAAAGTTTGAGTGGTCCCCACAGTGTGAGTACAGCTTTCAGGAACTGAAAAGACGCCTGACTTCTGCTCCCATACTTGTGCCACCGGATTTCACTAAGGACTTTGTTATCTATTGTGATGCCTCACGACAGGGACTAGGTTGCATTCTTATGCAAGATCATCATGTGATTGCCTATGCATCTCGATAGTTGCATCCACATGAGGAGAATTATCCTACACATGATCTAGAGCTTGCAGCCGTAGTCTATGCACTTAAGACATGGCGACATTACCTTCTCGGTAAACGTTGCGAGATATACACCGACCACCAGAGTCTCAAGTATATCTTCACCCAACCAGATTTGAACCTTAGGCAAAGACGTTGGTTGGAGTTGATCTCAGATTACGACTTAGGAATTACCTACACCCCAGGCAAGGGGAATGTCATGGCTGATGCGCTAAGTCGTAAGTCCTATTGCAACAATCTCATGTTGCAACAGGGCCATCCACTTCTCCATCAGGAATTATGTAAGCTTAACCTTCACATTGCTCCTCACGGATTCCTTTCTACCTTGGTGGCGAAACCTACCCTTGAGGATCAGATCATTACTGATCAGAAGTTTGATAGGGGTGTTATCCGCATCAAGAGAAACATTAGGAAGGGAGTTGGTGGATGTTTCTCTATGGATGATCGAGGTGTTGTTTTCTTTGAGAATCGCTTGGTGGTTCCCAAGAATCAACATCTGCGACAACTGATTCTTAAGGAGGCCCATGAATCTCCTTTCACAATTCATCCCGGTAGTACTAAGATGTATCAGGACCTACGCCAGAGGTTCTGGTGAACTAGGATGAAGAGAGAAATTGCTCAGTTTATTGCTAACTGTGACGTTTGTCGTCGCGTTAAGGCAGAGCATCAAAGACCTGCTGGCACCCTTCAGCCTTTAGCTATTCCTGAATGGAAATGGGATAAAGTTGGTATGGACTTCATCACCGGCTTTCCGAGGACCAAGAGAGGAAATAATGCTATCTTCGTAGTCATTGATCGTCTTTCCAAAGTGGCTCACTTCCTACCTATTCGAGAGAGTATCACAGCTAGTCAGCTCGCTGACTTATATATTTCTCGAATAGTGTCACTTCATGGTGTTCCACTAGAGATCAATTCAGACCGTGGTAGTCTTTTCACTTCTCATTTCTGGGAGAGTTTCCAAACTGCCATGGGCACCCATCTTTCCTTCAGTACCGCTTTCCACCCTCAATCAAGTGGTCAGGTGGAAAGGGTCAACCAAATCCTCGAAGACATGCTTAGAGCTTGTGTTATCTCATTCGGTATGGATTGGGAGAAGTGTCTTCCTTTCGCCGAGTTTGCTTATAACAATAGCTACCAATCCAGTCTCAAGAAAGCTCCTTTTGAGATTCTAGTATGGACGAAGATGTCGAACACCTTTGAACTGGTCAGAAACCGGTGAAAGACAATTCTTTGGACCGGATATGATCCAGGAGGCAGAAGAGCAAGTTCGCATCATTCGTGAGAATTTGAAAACAGCCCAATCTCGTCAAAAGAGCCAGTATGACCGTCGTCATAAGGAAGTGGCTTATGAAGTTGGCGACAAGGCTTACCTTCGGGTTACCCCTTTGAAGGGTACCCATCGTTTCGGTATCAAGGGCAAGTTGGCTCCTCGTTACATTGGTCCTTTTCTCATTCTCGCTAAACGAGGAGAGGTTGCCTACCAGTTGGAACTACCCCCACATCTTTCTCGAGTTCATGATGTCTTCCACGTCTCTCAACTCAGGCGTTGCTTCTCGGATCCCATCCGCGGAGTGGACCACGAAACGCTTGATCTCCAAGATAACCTCACATATCGAGAGTACCCCGTCCGCATTCTGGATCAAGCAGAGCGTGTCACTCGACGTCATAACATCAAGTTTCTCAAGGTTCAGTGGTCTCATCATTCCGAGAGAGAAGCTACCTGGGAGCGTGAAGATCGTCTTCGACTTGAGTACCCCGCTTTCTTTCCGCCAACTCCTGAATCTCGGGACGAGATTTTTCGAGTGGGGGCGAGTTGTCACATCCCTAGTTCTGGTATGACCTAGACCAGCTAGTCATTGTGCATCATGTTCAAATTCCATTTAAATTTGAAATGGGGATTTGTGAAACCCTCAGAATCATTTCTGGAAATAACCCAGATAAAAATTGCTCCAAAAAGGTCCAAGAAAATGTTCATGTAGCTCTCTGAAAATATTGGTTAGAGGTAAAATTCAAACAAATATTTTCAGGAGCTCATAACTATTTATTTTGGCCATTTGGAATTAATGCAATAATTATTTGCATTGGATATATATATGTTATATATATAATATATGTCCAAAACTTATGCTAGTTGTTGAGGAGCTCTGGAATAATACCATTAGCTCCTACAAAAATTGGCATAAGAAAATAAATTAGTTTAGTATTATTTTTAAGCAGAAACAAATGTCAGAAAATAGAAAACAAAAAAATAGAAAAGAAGCTTACCTGCGGCCAGCTCCTGTGCTGGCCCAGCACTGTGCGGCCTGGTCGGCCCAGTTGGCCAGCCCAGCCCACCTGCCCCCCTCCCATGTCTTCTTCCTCCCGCCAGGAGGACGCGCGCATGGCCACCGCACGCGAGCACACGCCGGCCACCTCCTGCTTCCCTGCTCGCCGCTGGAGGCATCCGAGGGCGACACACACACCCCGACCCCCCTCGTCCACTCCCCTCCCCTCTGGTTGCCCCTCTCCTCCTCTGCTCTCTTCCCCGCTGCTGCCCAAGCGCCACCATCGCCACCGACGCTGTTCGACACGCCCACCGTAGTCCCCTCGCCCCTCTGTCGTGCCCAAAAGCTCCACCACCTCGTCCGCTACCTCTCTGCCACGCCACGCATCGCCGGACGCCCTATGGAGCCGCCTCCGCCGTCATCTTCAACCTCGGCCGCCGTGGATCTCCACCGCCTGTCCGTCGCCTGTAGAGCCATCTCTGAGCCGCTGTTGCCTCTTCTCGAATCGCTGTGAGCCCCGCCGTCGAACCCCCCTCTCCCCTAGGTCGAATTCTTCCTCCAACACCGTCGCTGTCGCGGCCGAGAGCTCGGCTCCGCCGTTCATGTCGCCGCCGTGGCCACTGTCACCTAGGGCCGCGACCGAGCACACCACCGTGCTCAGTGCAATGCCAGAAGGCCGCCGAGGCACTCCGCAGCCCCCCTCGAGGTCCGTAGCGCTGAACCCGCCATTCCCGTAGCTCCGGCCACCACGGATGACCTCGCCGCGGTCGTCTCCGGCCACCCCACGGCCTCCCGTGTGTTCCACTGGATGCGCGTGAGTCTGGGCATCACGTAGGTAGTCTCCGCCGCGCTTTTGGCCGCCGGAGCGACGATTCTGAGCCCTCTGTCGCGTTCGGCCTCAACAGCGGCTAAACGCCGGTGGGGTTTGACCCTTTGACCACACCGGCCGTCAAGTGGGCCCCATCGGTCAGGTGATTAGCTTAAGGCTAATCACCCTCTAACTAAACCTCTGAGCAACTGACTAGTGGGCCCCAGCGCCACTAACCCTATAATTAGAATGAGTTAATCCCCCTGTTAACTAACAGTGACACTGATGTGTGGACCCCACACGTCAGGTTTGACCTGGTTAGCCACGGTTGACTCGCTGACGTCATGCCTCTGTAATGCTGACGCAGTTATTTCTTTTCTGGTATTAAATTAAATCAGGAAGTTTCAGAAAATGCTATAAACTTCAAAAATTCATAGAAATTCAACCGTAGCTCAGATTGAAATAATTTACATATGAAAAATTATCAGAAAACTTCAATCTATCCATCTGTACCTATTTCATGCATGTCTAACCAACTTATACTTGCTCTATAGGTGAAAACATATAAATGGCATTTATAAAGATTTAATTTAGAGTTGCATTTGAACCTTTGGTTCAAATGGACCTCTTCCAAATAGAATGATAAATGCATTAGCTCAAAGCACATCACATACTCATGCAATGATCATACATCATATTGTTGCATATGCTTGTGTTTGATTATCGACACCGTTCCTTCTCGATAGGTCCTGCTCCGGAGACCGATCCAGAGTACCTGTCTGAAGAGCAGTGCCCCCCTATTGATCTAAAGGCAAGCAAACCCCCTTGTTCATTCCGATACAATCCTACTCTCTCGCTCCTGCTCTCATTTATTGCATTAGGACAACAATGATTCAATTGTTACTTTATGTTGCGGTAGTTGAACCCATTCCTCTGAATGACCTGTCATTGCCACAATAAATAGTTAAAACCCACTAGCATGTGTAGGAGTTGTTTGAGCCATGTTGTGTTCTTGCCATGCCATGCCTTCTATTGCATAGAGTTGTGTCAGGTCTGATTCATCGGGAATGAATTGGAGTGGTACGATATGTTTTGGTGCTGAGAGTTAAGCATGTGAACACGGTTTGGTAAAGGTAGCGGTGAGAGGCCATGTAGGAGTACATGGTGGGTTGTCTCACTGGAACCGTCCTTAAGCACTGAGTTCCGTGTACGTTGTCCAATGACTAGCTACTACCACACATTGGAATGCTTAAGTGCCCCTCTCGCCTTATTAGCCAACTTGATCTCTGTCCAGGAGTCAGAAATAGTTTCTGGTGTTTGTAGGTAGTGTTAGTAGTCTACCAAGTGGCACCCGACCATGTGGGCTTGGAATACACTAGGCACAAGTGGCACGGTGTACCAAGCGTAGATCCATTCGACGAGGTGGGCTTGGGAACCCTGCACATATCGTTTGGGGCCGTGAGCGACACCCTGGCCGGATCTCCTTGCGGATGGAACCCGAATAGGCGATAAACCTGGACTAGAGTCTTGTGTGGTTAGTCAGGTCGTGGCCGACACTCTCGCAAGGCTTCCGCTTGAAGGTTGCCGAGATACATGACGTGTACATGGTGATAAGTGGTGAGAGCGTGTGTGAAGAAGTACACCCCTGCAGGGTTATCATGATCTATTCGAATAGCCGTGTCCTCGGTTATGGAATTCTTGGATGCTTACGTGGTACAAAGACAACCTAAAGTGGATACTCTAAAATGCTGAAGACAAGTGTGAGTGCTATGGATGGCCTTCTCGTAAGAATACGAGGATGAATCCATAGTAGTGTATTGATGTGGTGATTAGTGGACTCGTGTGCGCTGCCTCACCTCAAAGAAGTTTCTCGTTGTCGTAGAACAGGATAGCCACTGAGTCAAAGCTGGCTTGCTGCAACTAAACCCCACATTACCTTCTTGATACAAATGCATGTATGATAGGATCTGATGTAAGTCTTGCTGAGTACCTTTGTATTCACGTTTGCTTTATTTATGTTTTGCAGGTGAGACATCTGTCTCACTAGTAGTACCGCTTGGACTTCGACGAGTAGCTTGTTACCTCAGCTACGATCTTGTACCCTTGGGAGGGACTTGTAGATAGTCAGGCTTCTTAGCCTTTTTCTTTTGTAGTTGTCTGTACTCAGACATGTAATGCTTCCGTTGCTTGTATGCTCTGAATGATGGGTCATGTGACCCCTGTTTGTATTTAATGCTATGTGGCTCATCTAGGCCTTTATCTATATGAGTTGCGTTATGTTGTGATGCCATGTTGTACAACACATACTTGCATGTTATGCGTACGTGTGACATGTATTGCTATGTGTGGGATCTGACAATCTAGTTGTTTATCCTTGGCAGCCTCTCATACGGGGAAATGTAGTCTAGTGCTTCCTTGAGCCATAGTAGTCCGCTACAGCCCGGTTCACCGGAGTCCTGCTGGCCCAGCACTACTGCTCAGGACACTTGACTGGCCGGCATGTGTTTCACTTCGTTCGTGTGTCTGTCCCTTCAGGGAAATGTCACACGGTGACATCCGAAGTCCTGCCTAGCCTGCTATAGCCCGGGTTCCCCGGAGTCCTGTTAGCCCAGTGCTACAGCCCGGATTCACACGCTGCTGACCGACATGTTGGATGTGAATCAGGTATGCCTGTCCCCATAGGTGAGTGCCGCTTTGGGTTCATGACTAGCCATGTCGGCCCGGGTTCTCTATCATATGGATGGTAGCGACACAATCATATACGTGAGCCAAAAGGCGCAAACGATCCCGGGCTAGGTTAAGGCGACACCCATGGGAATACCGTGTGTGATGCCGCAAAGTGATATGAGGTGTTACCGGCTAGATCGATGTGACTTGGGATCGGGGTCCCGACATCTCTGCAAAACTCGTTCAAGGTTGATCAAGCAATCATCAAAAGAGGATCCATAAACAGAGAAATCATCCATGAAAACTTCACAAATCTTTTCATAAAAGTCAGAGAATATAGCCATCATGCATCTTTGAAAGGTAGCAGGTGCATTACATAAAACAAAAGGCATACGTCTATAAGAAAAGGTACCAAAAGAGCAAATAAAGTAGTCTTTTCTTAATCAACAACTGAACAGGTATTTGAGAGAAACCAGAGTAACCATCTAGAAAGCAAAAATGTGTATGTTTGGATAATCTTTCTAGCATTTTATCAATGAAAGGCAAAGGGTAATTATCTTTTTTGTAGCTTTATTTAATTTGCGGAAATCAATCACCATCCTTTAACTTGTAATAATTCTTTGCGGAATCAATTCATCTTTATAATTAGGAACGACAGTAATACCTCCCTTCTTAGGGACACAATGGACATGGCTTACCCACTTTCTATCAACAACGGGATAAATTATACCTGCTTCAAGGAGCTTTAATATTTCTTTTCTTACCACTTCTTTCATCTTAGGATTTAGCCATCGTTGGTGATCAATAACTAGTTTGGCATCTTTCTCCAAATTTATTTTGTGTTGACATAGAGTGGGACTAATGCCCTTAAGATCATCAAGAGTATATCCAATAGCAGCATGGTGCTTCTTCAGAGTTTTCAATAATTTCTCTTCTTCATGCTCTGAAAGGTTAGCACTAATAATAACAAGATATATCTTCTTTTCATCAAGATAAGCATATTTAAGAGTATCAGGCAATGGTTTAAGCTCAAACACGGGATCACCCTTGGGTGGAGGAGGATCCCCTAGGATTTCGACAGGCAAGTTGTGTTTCAGAATAGGCCCATGTTTAAAGAATACTTCATCTATTTCCCTTCTTTCATTCATATATGTATCATTTTCATGGTATAGCAAATATTGTTCTAAAGGGTCAGTAGGAGGCACGACAATAGAAGCAAGACCAATAATTTCATCTTTATTAGGTAATTCTTTATCATGGGGTTGTCTACGGAACTTAGCAAAATTAAACTCATGAGACATATCCCCCAAACCAACAGAAACAATATCTTTATTGCAGTCTATCTTAGCATTAGCAGTATTCAAGAAGGGTCTACCAGATATAATGGGACAAAAGTCATCTTGTGGGGAACCAAGAACAAGAAAATCAGCAAGATATTTAACTTTCCCACACAAGAATTCAACATCTCTAAGAATCCCAGCTAGTGAAATAGTATCTCTATTGGCAAGCTTAATGGTAACATCTATCTCTTCTATCTCAGCAGGTGCAATATCATGCATAATTTCTTTGTATAAGGAATGAGGTATTGCACTTGCACTAGCACCCATATCACATAAACCATGATAGCAATGATATCCTATTCTAATAGAAATAACAGGCATGCCTACAATAGGTCTATGTTTATTTTTAGCATCAGGTCTAGCAATTCTAGCAGCTTCATTGTAGAAGTAAATATCATGCCCATCAATATCATTGGCCAAGAGATCTAACCATAGCAATACTAGGTTCAACTTTAACTTGCTAAGGGGGTTTAGGTGTCTTAATATTACATTTGTTAACCACAGTTAAAGCTTTAGCATGATCCTTTATTCTAACAGGGAAAGGTGGTTTCTCAATATAAGCAGTGGGAATAACAGGATCATTATAAGTGATAGTCTTTTCTTCAACTTTAATAGGTGCAACTACTTTTACTTCAATGGTGTCACACCCTAGTTAGTTCAAGCATTAGAGTGTGCATCATGTTTAAATTCCTCTTAATTTTGAAATGGGGAAGACAGAACCCCCAACCCCCCTGGAAACAACTAGGGTTTACTAAAATTATTTTTCAATGAAGCTGAAATGCCCTTCTAAAAAGTTCACTCTCTTTGTCTTGGGTTAGAACCTCTGGCAAAATTGGTGCACAATTTTCTAGGTCAATAGAAGGTCATTGAATTAAATCATAAGTATTTGATTTTGGGTATTTAAATGCTATAAAATAATTTAAATGCCCAAATAATTCTGGAAATAAATGTTTGCTGTTGGAAATATTCTAAACAGAGCGCACAATTATTTTCAGGATTTTTGGAAACGTTTTAGTATTTTTAATAAAGCCCAACAGTTGCAGTTAAATAGAAAAACAGAAACAAATCAAAAAAAAGAGAGAGAGGGAAGACCACCTGGGCCTTACCTGTGCTGGCCCAGCCCACCTGGCTCGGCCCAGCCGACTGGCCTTGCCAGTCGTCGTCCTCCTCCCGCCAGGAGGACGAGGAGCGCGTGGCCGGCGCCCGCGGCCACACGCCGGCCACCTCCTGCTTCTGCCGACGCCCTGGAGACGTCCAGGGATGCCACGCCGACCCCCACGTTCCCCTCTCATCCTCCCTCACTCTCCCCCTCGTCTCCCTCACCCTCTCCCGCGATGGCCGAGCGCGATCCTCGCCGCCGTTCGCCGTAGACGTCACCAGAGCCACCCCCTCGCCCCTCCGACAAGCCCAATAGCTCCGCCTCGTCGCCCTGGACCTCTCCGCTGACCCATGCAACTCCAAACGCCGCCGAACGCCATCTTCGCCCTCATCTTCAACCTCGGGCACCCAAGCCATCTCCGGTCGATTCGGCGCCGCCAGGACCTCCCCGAGCTCGCTGACCCCCTCTCCGCCCCCGCTGTGAGCTCCTCTTCCTCTTCCCCTAGCTCCCGTGCTCGTTTGGCCTCTGTAGTCGCCACTTCCACCGCACCCGAAAGCTCCCCGCCGCCGGCCATGGCGCCGTCGTGGCTAGAGCCACAGTGGCTCGAAGCCAAGCTCCCCGTTGTGCTCAGCGCAGCACCAGGAGCCCGTAGCAACCACCAGCTCCTTCTCCCGTGCACCGTAGCGTCGAACCCAACCCCGTCCGAACTCCGGCCGCCGCTGTCGAGCTCGCCGGCGTCGTTTCCGGCGTCCCCGTGTCCAACCACTTGCACCACTGGATGCGGCAGCTCCCCAGCTACGCGTAGCACGTCTCCACCGGCGATTTGGTCACCGGAGGACCAAATCCGAAGCTCTCCGCCGTCTCGGCCTCGCCGGCGACTCAACGCCGGCGGGATTAGCCCCGCTGACCAGGGGTTTGACCCCAGTTTGACTCCATCTGAGACACTGATGTGTGGGGCCGGCTTCTAACTAATTTAGATTAGTTTAAATTAGAGCTAATCACTCTGTTAGAGGTTAATGACGCCGTTAACTACCCCTCTCTCACTGACATGTGGGCCCAGAGCCTAACTAACCCAGTTTAGTGCTAACTAAACACTAACCAACTCTGTTAGTTAGCTGAGAGACTGACAGAAGGGGCCCACCAGTCAGGTTTGACCTGGGCTGGCGCCTTTGACCCGCTGACGTCACAGTGACGCAGTGCTGACGCATTAATTCAATTTCTGGATTTATTCTTTAATAGGAAATTCCAGAAAATAATCAAAACTTCTAAAAATCATAGAAAATCAACCATAGCTCCAAATGCAAAGATTTATATATGAAAAATGATCAGAAAAATTCAATCTATCCATCTGTAATGGTTTCATGCATGACAAAACAAGTTAACCTTGCTGTTTAAGCAGAATGAGGTAATGCACTAATAAAGCCATGTTTAATAAGCTAATAATTGAATCTTTGACTCAAATGAGTTCATCCCTTTCTGTTTTAGCTTGCATTAGGCCAAGACACCTTCATCTTGCCATGTCATAGCATGCATCATATTGTTGCATATTGCCATGTGTTGATTATGTTTCGGTGTGTCTTTCGTGGTAGGTTCTGCCTCCGAGGATAACCCCGAGTATCCGTCTGAAGGGCAGTACCCTACTACCACTACAACAGGCAAGCAACCCATTGATCATTCCGATACAAAACCATGTTCTCGCTTCTGCTCTTGTTTACTGCATTAAGACAACGCGATTCAAACTGCTGTGTGTTACGGTAGTTGAACCCTTATCCTCTGCATGACCTGTCATTGCCACAGTAACTAGATGAAACCCACTAGCATGTGTAGGAGTTGATTGAGCCATGTATGTGATTCCTACCTTGCTATGCCTGCTATGCTTAGAGTTGTGTCAGGTCTGGTTCATCTGGGTGATGGGCTAGAGTGATATGATATGTCGGTAATGTGAGGAATGTGTTGAACATGTTTTGGTAAAGGTATCGATGAGAGGCCATGTAGGAGTACATGGTGGGTTGTTTCATTGAGACCGTCCATAAGAACTGAGATCTGTATGTGTGATTTAAGATTCAGCTACTACCACACATTGGGCCCTGAAATATGACCCCGCTCGACTTACTGACCCCTCTCGCCCTCTGTCCAGGAGTTGCAACTAGTTTCTGGTGTTTGTAGGACATGTGTTGGTGGCCGTGCGTAGCGCTGACCCTAGGGGTGGGCTATGATGCGGTAGATACACTGTGGCCGGGTATGCCGGGCGCCCGTTTGGCGTCTCGGGACCCTGTACACATCGTTTGGGGCCGTTGAGGACACCCCGGCCGGATTTCCTTGCGGATGGAACCTGAATAGGCGATAAACCTGGACTAGAGACTTGTGAGGTTAGTCAGGTCGTGGTCTACACCCACGTCGGTTTTCGCTTGAAGTCTGCCGAGCACATGTCGTGTGCAGACGCTAAGTGGTGGAAACATGTGTGATGAAGTACACCCCTGCAGGGTATAAAACTATTCGAATAGCCGCGTCCGCGGTAAAGGACTACTTGGTTGCCTATGCAGTTCATAGACAAGTTAATGGATACTACTAAAAGACTCAAGATAAGTGTGAGTACCGAGGATGGCCCTCTCGTAGGATGACGAGGGAGGATCCTCGGTGGAGTATTGTGTTGGTGAGTAGTGGACTCGTGTGCGAAAACTATTTTACTGGTGGAGTTCCGTAGGATAGCTTAGCCAAGAGTCAAAGCTGGCTTGCTGCAATAACCCCACCACCTTCTTGAGAATAAGCATGTATAGTAGGTTCTGTTGTAAGACTTGCTGAGTACCCTTGTACTCATGTTTGCTTAATTACTGTTTTCAGACGACAACACCGCCCCCTCCGATGGGTTCTACGTAGACCTTGACGTCGACGAGTGACTAGCCACCCAGGTGGTGATCCTGGCCATGGAGGGCCCTATGTAGATAGACAGGCTTCGAGAAGCCTTCTTTCTTTCTAGTGTCTGTACTCAGACTAGTTGCTTCCGCATGTGCTTGTATGATTGTATGACTTGAGTGTCGGGTCATGTGACCCCTATCTGTATGAACATGTTATGTATGGCTCTCTGGAGCCTTTAAATAAAGTACTTGAGTTGTAGAGTTTTGTTGTGATGCCATGTTGTATGTACTCATATCGGGCATATTGTGTGTATGATTGAAATGCTTGGTATGAGTGGGATCCGACAATCTAGTTGTTTATCCTTGGCAGCCTTTCTTATGGGGAAATGTAGTCTAGTGTTCCTCGAGCCATAGTAGTCCGCTACAGCCCGGTTCACCGGAGTCCTGCTAGCCCAGCACTACTGTTCAGGACACTTGACTGGCCGGCATGTGTTTCACTTCGTTCCTATGTCTGTCCCTTCGGGGAAATGTCACGCGGTGACTTCCGGAGTCCTGCCTAGCCTGCTACAGCCCGGGTTCCCCGGAGTCCTGTTAGCCCAGTGCTACAGCCCGGAATCACTCGCTGATGACCGACATGCTTGATGTGATTCATGTATGCATGTCTCCATAGGTCTGTGCCGCTTTGGGTTCACGACTAGCCATGTTGGCCCGGGTTCTCTGTCATATGGATGCTAGCGACACTATCATATACGTGAGCCAAAAGGCGCAAACGGTCCTGGGCCATGGTAAGGCGACACCCATGGGATACCGTGCATGAGGCTGCAAGGTGATATGAGGTGTTACCGGCTAGATCGATGTGGCTTGGAATCGGGGTCCTGACAGCGTTGGCATCAGAGCCGAACTGCCTGTAGGTTCGTTGAGCCAAGCTGGTCGATGTCGAGTCTAGAAATGCTTTAGTTATATGTAGGGGAATTGATTGTGGGAGGGAACGTAAGGCTCTTTTACTCCTTTACCCTATGCCTCTGATCTGAGTCATTCTCTTCTCATTCGACGTGGGTTAAGGACTAGGCTCTCTTCTTCTATCAGGTTCATGTGTTACTAATCCGTAGTAGCTTATAGGATTGTTGTTACAAGCCCCAGTTCAGTTTCTACTATTTTTGTATGTTGCTAATTGGATCAGAACCTTGATATGATGTTGTTGAGTGGTATTGCAAACTGTTGTGGATGTCTCAAATCTTTTTCTGAGCATTTACAGCTGTTATGCTGTCCAATTTTCCCTAGAAATTCTGATGTCTTTGCATTGTGGTTGTGCTTTCAGATGGCCAACCGTGTTCAAAACCAAGTGGTTCGCCTGACCCAGTGCCTCGACGTGCCCGGTCATACTGCTATGTTAGTCCGGGTAATGATCGAGACGGGTTACCGTTGGTATCCCGAATACACCGTCGAAGAGCAATTCCGAGACTTTAATCAAAGCCAATATTTCTGCACCGTCAGGATATTTTTTTTCTTATCCTGGATCTACCGAGCCCCTTCACTGTTCCTATGGACTCGGGGTTACTGTTGAGATGGCTGTGCAGGATGCTGCCTATTCCATGATGACCATCATGCGAGTCCGGACTGGCCTGCTTCAGAACACCGACTTCCGTTACATGCCAGCTTCACTTCCGGGGGCACAAGGGTATCTTCAGGCTATCTATGCTAACTCCACTCAGGAGGACTCATTAACTCGTACCACTGCCGAGATGCTCGAAGATAAGGACCGAGAGAATCGGGCCTTGAGGCTGGAGCTTTTCAATACCCGTGCTGATCATTGGGATACATTGACTCGGTTTGCACCTGCGGTGCAAGCCGGATGTATGGATATAAGGGATCTGTATCCCGTGAGATCTGCTTTGCCAGACATGGTGGATTGGCGTGATGTGGGAGCCATCACCCCACCCTGTGGTCCCCGCAGGCCACCATTTGTTGGTCCAAGACCTCATCCTAGCCCCTATGGTCCACAGGGTCCTCAGGATCGTCTGTTCCCGGATGGTCGCGTTGAACTTCCAGGCTATGGAGGTGACTTCTATGAGGACTACTACGGAGCTGTCTGAGTTAGTAGTAGTACCACTAGTATTGTAGTAGTTGTATCTCCACTGTCCTGTGTGACTCGTGGAATATGACTTTGTGTGTAATCAATTCCGGAGGTGTAGACAAATAATGTATAGGAGCTTGGGATGCCTCCGATGAAATGTAACGTCTTTCATCATAGTTGTACTGTAGCCTGGGCTTGTACTAAACTATGTATGATGTGTATGACCGTTGGTATATATATGGCAGTTTTATATTACCATGACATAAGGATGAACATCTCTGCATTCCGTGTCATCCATTACATTCTGCACTTCCTTGCTAAGCTTGAGCCATCCTTATCTAAACCGTTGTCTTGTTTTCTCCTAGGATGGTCAACACCCGCAGCAACCCTACTGCCTCGGAGCAGGGGGAAGCCAGTGCAGCTAGGGGTGAAAATCTGCCTCACCCGCCTTCTCTGGCCGAAGTAATGCTGGAGGCAGAAAGAAACAAGCGTGAGACTAATCGCCTGCTAGAGCGGATTGATCAGAACACTGCACGCCATCCGCAAAATGACTTGGTGTCAATCAATGACTTTATCAAGTTGTACCCACCAAAGTTTAACCATTCCGTCGAGCCCCTCGACGCGGATGACTGGCTTCGCAGCATCACCCACAAGCTATGTTCTTCCAACGTAGCCGAAGCCGACAAGGTTACTTACGCTGCCTACCATCTCGAAGGCCCTGCTAGACTCTGGTGGGAAAATTTTGAAGTTATGCGCCCGGTCGGCCAAATTACTACTTGGGCTGAATTCAGTGAGGATTTCCGTGAGCATCACATTCCGGAAGGTCTCATGGATCACAAGAGGGAGGAGTTCTGCAACTTCACCCAGGGAAGACTGACTGTGGATGCTTATAGTCGTGGATTTGGGAATCTGGCATGTTATGCCCCTGAAGAGGTATCTACTGACGCTAAGAAGCAGGCAAGGTTCCGCAAGGGACTTAGCCCTGAGCTTCACCGTGATCTTCGTCTGCACGAGTGCACCTCTTTTCAGAAGTTGGTCAATAAAGCCATCAGTGGTGAGACATGCCAGACTGATTATGACGCTTCACGCAAGCACTCACGTGATTTTGGCTCTTCATCCGGCTCTGGAGCTCAGAAGCGCCGGGTGTGGATCCCAAGCACGGCGTGCCACCCAGGTTCATTCCGAGGCCATCCTTTGAGGCGCCTCGTCCTAACCAGCAATTTGCACCGCCCAAGCCCTATGGTGGCCCCGCTGCTAACGCTGCTCCATGCCCCAATATGGTGACATGCTTTAAGTGTGGAGAGCCGGGTCACTTGTCACACCCTAGCTAGTCATGCATTAGAGTGTTGCATCATGTTTACTCTTTCATCAGAAACTTGAAATGGGGATGACAGAACCCCCAGTCCCCTCTGAAACCAACTAGGGTTACTAAAATAATTTTTCAATGAACCTGAAATGCCCTTCTAAAATGCCCATCATTTTTGTCTTGGTTCAGAACCTCTGCCAAAAATGGTGCACATTTTCCTAGGCCATCCTAGGGTTTTTGATTTAAATCATAAATATTTGAATTTGGGCATTTAAAACAATATAAAATATTTAAATGCTCAAATATCTCCAAACGAAAATGTTTCATGTTGGAAATAATCCAACTATGGGCCAGGAATAGTTTGGTGATTTTTGAAGTTGCCTAGGTATTTTATTAAATTCAACAAAGTTGCAGATATATATTAAATAAAACAGAAACAGAAGAAAAGGGGAAAACTTACCTGGGCTCCCCCACTGTGCGGCCCAGCCAGCTGGCCGGCCCAGCCAGCAGCCGACCCAGCCCAACACTGCAGCCCTCCGTCGTCTTCCTCCCCTCGCCCCGAAGCTGCTGCGTGCTCGCGCGCGCACGGCCGCGCGGCCACCTCCTGCTTGCCGACGAGCTCCTGGCCGCGTGGACGACTCCCGCAGGCCGTCCCGATCCCCCCTGCTCTCTCTCACTCTCCCCCGACTCTTCCTTCCTCTCCCTCGCTCTCTCTCTCACACGGCCGAACACCACCGTCGCCGCCGTTCGCCGTAGCAGCCATCTCCGGCCACCCCTCGCTCCCCCGACTAGCTCAGAAGCTCCGCCACAACCCCCTCTTCCTCCCCACCGCTCCACAGCTCCCCGGAAGCCCGGCATCGCCGCCACGTCGCCGTTCCCCTCTTCGGGCTCCGATCATCGTCGCCGTCGAATTCGTCGTCTCCGGCGCGTCCCCGAGCCCGCTTCGACGCCCACTGCAACCGCGGTGAGCTACGCCACCGTTTCCCCCTCTCCTCCCTCTCGTTCCCCCACCGTAGCCTCCTCCCCACCACGGCCGAACCTCCGCCGTCGCCGAGCTCGTCGTCAACACAGCTCCGGTGACCATTTGGTCACCCCGGCGAGCCCAACGAGTTCGCAAGACCCCGTAGAGCATCCCTATCGCCTCGCTTCGCTCGACTTCGAGCTCCAACCCCGTTCCCGTGCACGACCGAACCCCGGCGGCCGCAGACGAGCTCGCCGCCGTCGACTCCAGCCACCCCGACCCCAACGGACTCCGCCAAGAGCTGCGGGTTGTCCTCAGCTCCACTCCGGTGGCCTCCGCGGTCCATTTGGTGGCCGAAATGGCAAAAACCACTTCCACCGCCGCGTCGGGCTCGCCGGCGGCTAAACGCCGGCAGCCGACTCTGACTTTGACCACGGGTGGGCCCTGGTTGACTCCCCTGAGTCAATGACAGGTGGGGCCCAGCCCTGTTAATTAAACAGGATTAGTTTTAATTAGATTTTAATTAAAATAATCACCCTGACATGCGGGACCCACTGTCAGGTTTGACCCAGACCTGTTCCGTTGACCTGCTGACGTCACACTGACGTCAGGCTGACGCAGTAATTGATTTTCTGGATTTAATTAAATCAGGAAATTCCAGAATATTATTTAAACTTCAAAAATTCATAACTTTTATTCTGTAACTCCAAATTGGACAAATTATATATGAAAAATGATCAGAAAAATCCAATCTATCCATCTGTACTATTTTCATGCATGATTAAACAAGTTAAATTGATGTTTTAAGCAGAGCAAGGAAAAGCACTTTAAAAGGCCATGTTTGAGTTTGAAATTTGAATCTTTGATTCAAATTTGTTCAAACCCTTCTGGTTTTAGTTGCATTAGCCCAACACACTCATATTGCCATGTTTCATGCATGCATCATATTGTTGCACATTGTTTGGTGATGCTTGTGTACCGATGTCCTTTGCGACAGGTTCTGTCCCCGAGGAGTACTGTGATTACCCTAACGAAGAATCATATCCGAGCATCGAACCATCAGGCAAGCAACCAATCATTTGATCATATCGATACAATCCCATGTTCTCGCTCCTGCTCTCTTTTACTGCATTAAGACAACGCGATTCAAACTGCTGTGTGCTACGGTAGTCGAACCCATTTCCTCTGCATGACCTGTCATTGCCACAGTAACTAGATGAAACCCACTAGCATGTGTAGGAGTTGATTGAGCCATATGTATGTGTTGTTCCTACCTTGCTATGCCTGCTATGCTTAGAGTCGTGTCAGGTCTGGTTCATCTGGGTGATGGGCTAGAGTGAAATGTTTATGTCGGTAATGAGAGTGGTGTGGTGAACACGATTTGGTAAAGGTATCGATGAGAGGCCATGTAGGAGTACATGGTGGGTTGTTTCATTGAAGCCGACCTTAAGCACTGAGATCTGTATGTGTGATTTAAGATACAGCTACTACCATGCATTGGGCCCTGAAATATGACCCCGCTCGACTTCTTATTCACCCTAGCTCTCTGTCCAGGAGTTGCAAGTAGTTTCTGGTGTTTGTAGTCTACTGGAGGCCGTGGACAGCGCTGACCGTAGGGGTGGGCTGTGATGCGGTAGGTACGTGGCCGGGTGTACCGAATACCCGTTAGGTATCTCGGGAACCCTGTTCACATTGTTCGGGGCCGTATGGGAAACCTCGGCTGGACTCCCTGCGGATGGAACCTGAATAGGCGATAAACCTGGACTAGAGGCTTAAGTGTTTAGGTAGGTCGTGGTCTACACCCACGTCGGCTTTCGCTTGAAGTCTGCCGAGCACATGTCGTGTGCAGACGCTAAGTGATGGAAACATGTATGAAGAAGTACACCCCTGCAGGGTTATGATGATCTATTCGAATAGCCGCGTCCGCGGTAAAGGACTACTTGGTTGCCTATACAGTTCATAGACAAGTAAATGGAAACTACTAAAAGCCTCAAGATAAGTGTGAGTGCCGAGGATGGCTCTTCTGTAGGAAGACGGAGGTGGATCCTCGGTAGTGTATTGAAGTGGTGAGTAGTGGACTCGTGTGCGCAAAACATTTCAAGTTGGGGTATCATAGGATAGCCTAGCCAAGAGTCAAAGCTGGCTTGCTGCAATAACTCCACCAACCCTTCTTGATACTAAGCATGTATGTAGGATCTGATGTAAGTCTTGCTGAGTACCTTTGTACTCATGTTGCTATAATCTACATTTTTACAGAAGACGCTGCAACCCCTTTTGATGGGTTCTATGTAGACGTTGACATCAACGAGTATGCTAAAGACCCAGGTGGTGACCCTGAGCTTGTGATGGACCACGTAGTATAGCTAGGCTTTACAAGCCTCTTTTATTTTACTAGTTGTCTGTACCCAGACAATGTACTTCCGCTGCTGGCTTGTATGACTGTATGACTTGTATGTTGGGTCGTGAGACCCGTACCTTTGTGTATGTTATGTATGGCTCCCTGAGCCTTAAATAAAGTACTTGTGTCATAGAGTCATGTTGTGATGCTTCGTTGTATTTGCACATATCGAGCATATTGTGTGTATGATTGAAATGCTTGGTATGTGTGGGATCTGACTATCTAGTTGTTTATCTTTAGTAGCCTCTCTTACCGGGAAATGTCTCCTAGTGTTACCGCTGAGCCATGGTAGCTTGCTACTGCTCTGGAACACTTAGGCTGGCCGGCATGTGTCCTTCTTCGTTCCTGTGTCTGTCCCTTCGGGGAAATGTCACGCTTTGAGTACCGGAGTCCTGTTAGCCCGCTACAGCCCGGTTTACCGGAGTCCTGCTAGCCCAGTGCTACAGCCCGGACCCACTTGCTGATGACCGACACGTTCGAAGCTGGGTCATGGATGCCTGTCCCTGTAAGTCTGTGCCACTTTGGGTTTACGACTAGCCATGTCAGCCCGGGCTCCTTATCATATGGATGCTAGCGACACTATCATATACGTGAGCCAAAAGGCGCAAACGGTCCCGGGAAAAGGTAAGACGACACCCGTGGGGATACCGTGCGTGAGGCCGCAAAGTGATATGAGGTGTTACCAGCTAGATCGATGTGACATCGAGTCGGGGTCCTGACATCACTATAGTCGAGAGTGTCCCCAGAACAACAACCCCAATCAAACTGGAAAGTCCGTTGGCCGTGGTAAGCCCGCAGGAAAAACATTCTACGCCAAGCCGGCCACCACTGCACGTGGCCATGTCAACTAACGTCGTCCTTGGTACGCTCCTTGTTAACTGCCATCCGGCATCTGTTCTTTTCGATACTAGAGCATCTCATTCATTCATATCCGAGAACTATGCTCTATTGCATAACACGACATTCTGTGACATGCCCTCTACCATGGAAATTCAAACCCCTGGCTCTAGATGGCAAACTTCTAGAGTAAGCCATGGGAACGAAATTCTTGTCGATAGACTTGTCTTCCTTGCATCCTTAATAGCTCTCAAGTCCTCGGACATAAACATCATCTTGGGTATGGACTGGATGTCAGCTCATTATGCTAAGATCGATTGTGCCACTAGAACCGTTCAACTTACTCACCCATCGGGCAAGACAGTCAATGTCTTAACCCGAGTGGCCAAGCGCCAACTTTAATCCCTAAATGCCAACCCCCTTCCAGACCTTGAGGATGTTCTGGTAGTCCGAGACTTTCCGGATGTCTTTCCAGAAGAACTGCCAGGTGTTCCACCTGACAAGGATGTTGAGTTTGCGATAGACCTTCTTCCAGGAACCGTTCCAATTTCTAGAAGACCCTACAAGATGGCACCCTTAGAACTAGCCGAGCTTAAGAACCAACTCGATGAGTCCTTGAAAAAGGGTTTCATCCGTCCTAGTTCCTCTCCTTGGGCTTGCCCCGTCCTCTTTGTTCAGAAGAAGGATGGAATAGATCAAATGGTTGTGGATTACCGACCTGTCAACTTGGTCACCATCAAGAACAAATACCCGCTTCCTAGGATCAACGATCTGTATGATCAGCTCGCTGGATCCTCAATCTTTTCCAAGATGGATTTGAGGTTGGGCTACCATCAAATCAAAATCAGAAACGGGGACATTCCCAAAACGGCCTTTGTTACTCATTATGGCCAATACGAGTACACCGTCATGTCCTTCGGTTTAACAAATGCCCCAGCTACCTTCTCTCGGTTAATGAACTCGGTCTTCATGGACTACTTGGATAAATTGGTCGTAGTATACCTCGATGACATACTCATCTACTCCAAGAATGAAGAGGAACATGCCGAACATCTAAGGCTGGTATTGATGAAACTTCGAGAGCATCGCCTTTATGCCAAATTCTCCAAGTGTGAATTTTGGTTGCCAGAAGTGACCTATCTAGGCCATGTAATCTCTGGTAAGGGTATTGCTGTCAATCCCGAGCGAGTTCAAGCCGTCCTTGATTGGACTCCACCTGAGACGGTTAAGCAAGTTCGGAGCTTCCTTGGCTTAGCGAGCTATTGCCGCCGCTTCGTCGAGAATTTCTCCAAGGTTGCTAAACCTCTAACTGAACTCCTCAAGAAAGATAAAAAGTTCGAGTGGACTCCACAGTGCGAGTTCAGCTTTCAGGAACTGAAAAGACGCCTGACATCTGCTCCCGTACTGGTACCACCAGACTTCTCCAAGGACTTTATTATCTATTGCGACACCTCGCGACAAGGACTAGGTTGCATACTCATGCAAGATCGTGAGGTAATTGCCTATGCTTCACGGCAATTACACCCACATGAGGAAAATTATCCCACACATGATCTAGAGCTTGCAGCTGTAGTCTATCCACTTAAAACTTGGCGACATTACCTTCTCGGTAATCGTTGCGAGATCTTCACTGATCACCAAAGTTTGAAATATATCTTCACCCAACCAGATTTGAATCTCAGGCAAAGACGTTGGGTTGAGTTGATCTCGGATTACGATTTAGGAATAACTTACACCCCGGGCAAAGCCAATGTCATGGCTGATGCGCTAAGCCGTAAGTCCTATTGTAACAACCTGATGTTACAACAAAGTCAACCACTTCTCCATGAGGAATTTTGTAAGCTTAATCTTCACATTGTTCCTCGAGGATTCCTATCCACCCTGGTGGCGAAACCTACCCTTATGGATCAAATCATAGCATGTATGTAGGATCTGATGTAAGTCTTGCTGAGTACCTTTGTACTCATGTTGCTATAATCTACATTTTTACAGAAGACGCTGCAACCCCTTCTGATGGGTTCTATGTAGACGTTGACATCAACGAGTAGGCTAAAGACCCAGGTGGTGACCCTGAGCTTGTGATGGACCACGTAGTATAGCTAGGCTTTACAAGCCTCTTTTATTTTACTAGTTGTCTGTACCCAGACAATGTACTTCCGCTACTGGCTTGTATGACTGTATGACTTGTATGTTGGGTCGTGAGACCCGTACCTTTGTGTATGTTATGTATGGCTCCCTGAGCCTTAAATAAAGTACTTGTGTCATAGAGTCATGTTGTGATGCTTCGTTGTATTTGCACATATCGAGCATATTGTGTGTATGATTGAAATGCTTGGTATGTGTGGGATCTGACTATCTAGTTGTTTATCTTTAGTAGCCTCTCTTACCGGGAAATGTCTCCTAGTGTTACCGCTGAGCCATGGTAGCTTGCTACTGCTCTGGAACACTTAGGCTGGCCGGCATGTGTCCTTCTTCGTTCCTGTGTCTCTCCCTTCGGGGAAATGTCACGCTTTGAGTACCGGAGTCCTGTTAGCCCGCTACAGCCCGGTTTACCGGAGTCCTGCTAGCCCAGTGCTACAGCCCGGACCCACTTGCTGATGACCGACATGTTCGAAGCTGGGTCATGGATGCCTGTCCCTGTAAGTCTGTGCCACTTTGGGTTTACGACTAGCCATGCCAGCCCGGGCTCCTTATCATATGGATGCTAGCGACACTATCATATACGTGAGCCAAAAGGCGCAAACGGTCCCAGGAAAAGGTAAGACGACACCCGTGGGGATACCGTGCGTGAGGCCGCAAAGTGATATGAGGTGTTACCAGCTAGATCGATGTGACATCGAGTCGGGGTCCTGACAGCGTTGGTATCAGAGCCGGACTGCCTGTAGGTTCTCCAAGCCAAACTGGTCGATGTTGAGTCTAGAAATTCTTTAGTCATATGTAGGGGAATTGTTTGTGGGTTGGAACGTAAGGCTCTTTTTACTCCTCTATCTTATGACATTCTGATCTGAGTCAGTCCGTTCTTCCACCGGGGGTTAAGGAATTAGGATCTATTCTCTCTATCAGGATCACGTGTTACTAATCAGTAGTACCTTATAAGTTTGATGGATACAAGCCTAGTTCAGTTCTACTACCACATTATGTTGCCAGAATGGTTCCAGAACTTTGATATGATGATGTTGAGTGTGTACGAAATCCTTTGTCAAATGTCTCAAAATCCTTTTTGAGCATTTACAGCTGTTATGCTGCCGAAATTTTGCTAGAAATTCTAATGCCTTTGCATTATGATTATGCTTTCAGATGGCCACTCGCGACCTCAATCAAGTGGTTCGCCTGACTCGATGCCTAGATGTACCCGGCCATACTGCTAAGTTGGTCAGGGTAATGACTGAGGCTGGATACCGCTGGTATCCTGAGTACACGGTCGAAGAGCAATTCCGGGACTTCAATCAAAGCCAGTATCTCTGCACTGTCAGGATATTTCCATCTTATCCTGGATCCACCGAGCCTCTTCACTGTTCCTATGGACTCGGGGTTACTATTGAGATGGCTGTGCAGGACGCCGCCTACTCTATGATGACCATTATGCGAGTCAGATCTGGTTCATTTGGGGACTCTGACTTCCGGTATATGCCAGGATCACTTCCGGGAGCACAAGGATATCTCCAGGCTATCTATGCTGACTCCACTCAGGAGGATTCACGGACTCGCACCACTGCTGAGATGCTCGAGGATAAGGACCGTGAAAATCGGGCCTTGAGGTTAGAGCTCTTCAATACCCGTGCTGACCACTGGGCCACTTTGACTCGGTTCGCACCGGCGGTGCAAGCTGGATATTCAGATATGCGCGATCTCTATCCTGTGAGATCTGCTCTGCCAGACGTGATGGTTTGGCGTGATGTAGGAGGCATCACCCCACCTCGCGGTCCCCGCAGGCCACCGTTTGTTGGTCCAAGGCCTCATCCTAGCCCCTATGGTCCACACGCTCCGCGAGACCGTCTGTTTCCGGATGATCATGTTGAACTTCCAGGCTATGGAGGTGACTTCTACAAGGACTACTATGGATCGGTCTGAGTTAGTGATAGTATCACTAGTTCGCACTAGCTGTGTCATCTATCGTTCCGCATGACTCGTGGGATATGACCTAGTTTGTACTCCTTCCAGAGGTATAGAAAAATAATGTATAGGAGCTTGGAATGCCTCCGATGAGATGTAATCCTTTTCTCACCGTAATAGTACTTTGTTTGGTCTTGTACTAAACCCTGTATGGTGTGTATGACGATGGAATAAAAGAAGCAGTTTCTGTATCTACCATGTCATACGGATGATCATCTTGCATTCCGAGTTATTCCTTACATTATGTATCCTATGTCGGATTTTTACCATCCTAACTAAATCATTGTCTTGTTCACCTAGGATGGTCAACACACGCGCTAACCCTGCTTCTCAAGAGCAGGCCAAAGGCAGTGAGGGCAGGAATGAAAATCTGCCTCATCCTCCTTCACTAGCCGAGGTTATGATGGAAGCTGAGAGAAACAAGCGGGAGACCAACCGTTTGTTGGAGCGTATTGAACAGAATACAGCACACCATCAGAGGGCTAACGTGGTGTCACTCAGTGATTTTATCAAATTGCATCCACCTACGTTCCACCACTCCGTCGAGCCTCTCGACGCTGATGACTGGCTTCGCAGTATCTCTCACAAGCTGCGTTCCGCGCTAGTAGCTGAGGCTGACAAGGTCACCTTTGCTGCATATCATCTTGAAGGCCCCGCCAGTCTATGGTGGGAGAATTATGGAGCCATGCGCCCAGCGGGCCATGTCACTACTTGGGCTGAGTTCAGCGAGGCTTTCCGTGAACATCACATTCCGGAGGGTCTCATGGACCGTAAACGTGAAGAATTTTGCAATTTCACCCAAGGCCGACTTTCTGTGGATGTCTATAGCAGGGAGTTTGGTAATCTCGCGCGATATGCAACTGAGGAAGTGTCTACTGACGCCAAGAAGCAAGCAAGGTTCCGTAAGGGCCTTAGTCCTGAGCTTCGCCGCGACCTCCGTCTGCATGAGTGCACATCTTTTTCGAAACTTGTCAACAAAGCCATCAGTGCTGAAACTGGTCAGACTGACTATGACGCAACACGCAAGCATGGCCGTGACACGGGTTCCTCATCCGGTGCTGGTCCTCAAAAGCGCCGCGTGTGGGTACCCAACACCGCCCTGCCACCCAGGTTCACACCGAGGCCATCTTTCCAGGCGCCTCGCCCTGTTCAACAGTCTGCTCCAACCAAGCCCTATGGGGGTCCAACCAATAATGCTCCTCCACGTACCAGTTCCGTGACTTGTTTCAAGTGTGGAGAATCTGGCCACTATATGCGTGAGTGTCCCCAGACCAACCCCAATCAATCTGCTAAAGCTGTTGGCCGTGGCAAGCCGACAGGAAAAATATTCCACGCCAAGCCGGTCACCGCTACACGTGGCCATGTCAACTGTATCTCTGCCGAAGAAGCTCAAGAGGATCCCAACGTCGTTCTCGGTACGCTTCTTGTTAATTGCCACCCGGCATCTGTTCTTTTCGATACAGGAGCCTCTCATTCTTTTATATCCGAAAATTATGCTCGTTTGCATAACGTTGCATTCTGTGACATGCCATCCACTATGGAAATTTCTACTCCTGGTTCTAGATGGCAGACCTCTAGAGTAAGTTATGGAAATGAAATCCAAGTCGACAGACTTGTTTTCCTTGCATCTTTGATAGCCCTTAAATCTTCAGATATTAATATCATTTTGGGTATGGACTGGATGTCAGCTCATCAAGCCAAAATTGATTGCTTCTCTAGGACTGTTCAACTCACCCATCCTTCGGGGAAGATAGTCAATGTCTTGACCCGAATAGCCAAGCGACAATTATATTCTCTTAACGCCAGCCCTTTGCCAGACCTCGAGGACGTTCCGGTAGTCCGTGACTTTCCGGATGTCTTCCCAGAGGAACTGCCAGGTGTTCCACTTGACAGGGATGTTGAATTCGTAATAGACCTCATCCCCGGAACCGTTCTGATTGCTAGAAGACCCTATAAGATGGCACCCCTAGAACTAGCCGAGCTTAAGAAACAACTCGATGAGTCCTTGAAAAAGGGTTTCATCCGACCTAGCTCATCTCCGTGGGCTTGCCCCGTCCTATTCGTCAAGAAGAAGGATGGTACGGACCGGATGGTTGTAGATTACCGACCTGTCAATTTGGTCACAATCAAGAACAAATACCCGCTTCCCAGGATCAACGACCTGTATGATCAGCTCGCTGGATCCTCAGTCTTCTCCAAGATGGATTTGAGGTTGGGCTACCATCAAATCAAAATCAGAAACGGGGACATTCCTAAAACGGCCTTTGTTACTCGTTATGGCCAATACGAGTACACCGTCATGTCCTTCGGTTTAACCAACGCTCCAGCCACCTTTTCTCGGTTAATGAACTCAATCTTCATGGAGTATTTGGATAAATTCGTCGTAGTTTATCTCGATGATATACTCATCTACTCCAAGAACGAGGAAGAACATGCCGAACATCTAAGGCTAGTGTTGAAGAAACTTCGAGAGCATCGCCTTTATGCCAAATTTTCTAAATGTGAATTCTGGTTGCCAGAAGTGACCTATCTGGGTCATGTAATATCTGGTAAAGGTATTGCTGTTAACCCTGAACGAGTTCAAGCCGTCCTTAATTGGACTCCACCTGAATCGGTCAAGCAAGTTCGGAGTTTTCTGGGCTTAGCGAGCTATTGTCGTTGCTTTGTCGAGAACTTCTCCAAAGTTGCCAAACCTCTAACCGAACTCCTCAAGAAAGATAAGAAGTTCGAATGGACTCCACAATGTGAGCACAGCTTTCAGGAACTGAAAAGACGCCTGACCTCCGCTCCCGTACTGGTACCCGCCAGACTTCTCCAAGGACTTTGTTATCTACTGCGACGCCTCGCGACAAGGACTAGGTTGCATTCTTATGCAAGATCGACACGTAATTGCTTACGCTTCACGGCAATTGCACCCACATGAGGAGAATTATCCTACTCATGATCTAGAGCTTGCAGCCGTAGTCTATGCACTTAAGACCTGGCGACATTACCTTCTCGGTAATCGTTGCGAAATATTCACTGATCACCAAAGTCTGAAGTACATCTTCACCCAACCGGATTTGAATCTCAGGCAGAGACGTTGGGTTGAATTGATTACAGACTTCGACTTAGGAATAACCTACACCCCAGGGAAAGCCAACGTCATGGCTGATGCGCTAAGTCGTAAATCTTATTGTAACAACCTGATGTTACAACAAAGTCAACCGCTTCTCCATGAGGAATTTCGGAAGCTTAACCTTCACATTGTTCCTCAAGGTTTTCTTTCCACCTTGGTAGCAAAACCTACTCTTACGGATCAAATCATCGCTGCCCAAAAGCGAGATAAGGGAATATCTAAAATCAAAGAGAACATTGCTAGCGGAGGTGCTAGTTGTTTCTCCACAAATGATCATGGTACTGTGTACTTTGAGAACCGTCTAGTGGTTCCCAAGAACCAGCATCTATGGCAGCTGATCCTTAAGGAGGCTCATGAATCTCCTCTCACCATTCATCCCGGTAGTACTAAGATGTATCAGGACCTACGCCAGAGGTTCTGGTGGACTAGGATGAAAAGAGAAGTTGCTCAGTATATTGCTAATTGCGACGTCTGTCGTCGTGTAAAAGCAGAGCATCAACGGCCTGCTGGCACCCTTCAACCCTTAGCTATTCCTGAATGGAAATGGGATAAAATTGGTATGGATTTCATTACCGGTTTTCCCAGGACCAAGAGAGGGAATAATGCTATTTTCGTCGTGGTCGATCGTCTTTCCAAAGTAGCTCATTTCTTACCTGTTCGTGAGAGTATAACCGCTAGTCAGCTGGCAGATTTGTACATCTCCCGAATAGTGTCTCTCCATGGTGTTCCTTTGGAAATTAACTCGGATCGAGGAAGTCTTTTCACCTCTCGATTTTGGGAAAGTTTCCAAAATGCTATGGGAACCCGTCTCTTCTTTAGCACCGCTTTCCACCCTCAGTCGAGTGGTCAAGTGGAACGCGTCAACCAGATTCTAGAAGACATGCTTCGAGCCTCTGTTATCTCTTTCGGAATGGACTGGGAGAAGTGCCTTCCATTTGCCGAATTCGCTTACAACAACAGCTATCAATCTAGCTTGGGTAAAGCCCCTTTTGAAGTTCTCTATGGACGACGATGTCGAACACCCCTTAACTGGTCAGAGACCGGGGAAAGACAATTCTTTGGCCCGGATATGATTCAGGAAGCAGAAGAACAAGTTCGTATCGTTCGTGAAAAGTTGAAAACAGCCCAATCTCGTCAAAAGAGTCAATATGACCGAAAACATAGGCTATGACTTTCGAGGTTGACGAGAAGGCTTATCTTCGGGTCACCCCTCTGAAGGGAACCCATCGTTTCGGTATCAAAGGCAAATTGGCTCCTCGTTACATTGGACCTTTTCGCATTCTTGCCAAACGAGGAGAAGTTGCCTACCAGTTGGAACTACCTCCGCACCTCTCCAGAGTTCACGATGTCTTCCACGTTTCTCAACTCAGGCGTTGCTTCTCGGATCCTATCCGTGAAGTGGACCACGAAACGCTTGATCTCCAAGATGATCTTACATATCGAGAGTACCCCATTCGTATCCTCGATCAAGCCGAACGTACCACGCGACGTCATAATATCAAGTTTCTCAAGGTTCAATGGTCGCACCATTCTGAGGATGAAGCAACTTGGGAAAGGGAGGATCGTCTTCGACTCGAGTATCCCGCCTTCTTCCCGGAGGAACCCAAATCTCGGGACGAGATTCTTTTGAGTGGGGGTGAGTTGTCACACCCTAGCTAGTCATGCATTAGAGTGTTGCATCATGTTTACTCTTTCATCAGAAACTTGAAATGGGGATGACAGAACCCCCAGTCCCCTCTGAAACCAACTAGGGTTACTAAAATAATTTTTCAATGAACCTGAAATGCCCTTCTAAAATGCCCATCATTTTTGTCTTGGTTCAGAACCTCTGCCAAAAATGGTGCACATTTTCCTAGGCCATCCTAGGGTTTTTGAATTAAATCATAAATATTTGAATTTGGGCATTTAAAATAATATAAAATATTTAAATGCTCAAATATCTCCAAACTAAAATGTTTCATGTTGGAAATAATCCAACTATGGGCCAGGAATAGTTTGGTGATTTTTGAAGTTGCCTAGGTATTTTATTTAATTCAACAAAGTTGCAGATATATATTAAATAAAACAGAAACAGAAGAAAAGGGGGAAAACTTACCTGGGCTCCCCCACTGTGCGGCCCAGCCAGCTGGCCGGCCCAGCCAGCAGCCGACCCAGCCCAACACTGCAGCCCTCCGTCGTCTTCCTCCCCTCGCCCCGAAGCTGCTGCGTGCTCGCGCGCGCACGGCCGCGCGGCCACCTCCTGCTTGCCGACGAGCTCCTGGCCGCGTGGACGACTCCCGCAGGCCGTCCCGATCCCCCTGCTCTCTCTCACTCTCCCCCGGCTCTTCCTTCCTCTCCCTCGCTCTCTCTCTCACACGGCCGAACACCACCGTCGCCGCCGTTCGCCGTAGCAGCCATCTCCGGCCACCCCTCGCTCCCCCGACTAGCTCAGAAGCTCCGCCACAACCCCCTCTTCCTCCCCACCGCTCCACAGCTCCCCGGAAGCCCGGCATCGCCGCCACGTCGCCGTTCCCCTCTTCGGGCTCCGATCATCGTCGCCGTCGAATTCGTCGTCTCCGGCGCGTCCCCGAGCCCGCTTCGACGCCCACTGCAACCGCGGTGAGCTACGCCACCGTTTCCCCCTCTCCTCCCTCTCGTTCCCCCACCGTAGCCTCCTCCCCACCATGGCCGAACCTCCGCCGTCGCCGAGCTCGTCGTCAACACAGCTCCGGTGACCATTTGGTCACCCCGGCGAGCCCAACGAGTTCGCAAGACCCCGTAGAGCATCCCTATCGCCTCGCTTCGCTCGACTTCGAGCTCCAACCCCGTTCCCGTGCACGACCGAACCCCGGCGGCCGCAGCCGAGCTCGCCGCCGTCGACTCCGGCCACCCCGACCCCAACGGACTCCGCCAAGAGCTGCGGGTTGTCCTCAGCTCCACTCCGGTGGCCTCCGCGGTCCATTTGGTGGCCGAAATGGCAAAAACCACTTCCGCCGCCGCGTCAGGCTCGCCGGCGGCTAAACGCCGGCAGCCGACTTTGACTTTGACCACGGGTGGGCCCTGGTTGACTCCCCTGAGTCAATGACAGGTGGGGCCCAGCCCTGTTAATTAAACAGGATTAGTTTTAATTAGATTTTAATTAAATAATCACCCTGACATGCGGGACCCACTGTCAGGTTTGACCCAGACCTGTTCCGTTGACCTGCTGACGTCACACTGACGTCAGGCTGACGCAGTAATTGATTTTCTGGATTTAAATTAAATCAGGAAATTCCAGAATATTATTTAAACTTCAAAAATTCATAACTTTTATTCTGTAACTCCAAATTGGACAAATTATATATGAAAAATGATCAGAAAAATCCAATCTATCCATCTGTACTATTTTCATGCATGATCAAACAAGTTAAATTGATGTTTTAAGCAGAACAAGGAAAAGCACTTTAAAAGGCCATGTTTGAGTTTGAAATTTGAATCTTTGATTCAAATTTGTTCAAACCCTTCTGGTTTTAGTTGCATTAGCCCAACACACTCATATTGCCATGTTTCATGCATGCATCATATTGTTGCACATTGTTTGGTGATGCTTGTGTATCGATGTCCTTTGCGACAGGTTCTGTCCCCGAGGAGTACCGTGATTACCCTAACGAAGAATCATATCCGAGCATCGAACCATCAGGCAAGCAACCAACCATTTGATCATATCGATACAATCCCATGTTCTCGCTCCTGCTCTCTTTTACTGCATTAAGACAACGCGATTCAAACTGCTGTGTGCTACGGTAGTTGAACCCATTTCCTCTGCATGACCTGTCATTGCCACAGTAACTAGATGAAACCCACTAGCATGTGTAGGAGTTGATTGAGCCATATGTATGTGTTGTTCCTACCTTGCTATGCCTGCTATGCTTAGAGTCGTGTCAGGTCTGGTTCATCTGGGTGATGGGCTAGAGTGAAATGATTATGTCGGTAATGAGAGTGGTGTGGTGAACACGATTTGGTAAAGGTATCGATGAGAGGCCATGTAGGAGTACATGGTGGGTTGTTTCATTGAAGCCGACCTTAAGCACTGAGATCTGTATGTGTGATTTAAGATACAGCTACTACCATGCATTGGGCCCTGAAATATGACCCCGCTCGACTTCTTATTCACCCTAGCTCTCTGTCCAGGAGTTGCAAGTAGTTTCTGGTGTTTGTAGCCTACTGGAGGCCGTGGACAGCGCTGACCGTAGGGGTGGGCTGTGATGCGGTAGGTACGTGGCCGGGTGTACCGAATACCCGTTAGGTATCTCGGGAACCCTGTTCACATCGTTCGGGGCCGTATGGGAAACCTCGGCCGGACTCCCTGCGGATGGAACCTGAATAGGCGATAAACCTGGACTAGAGGCTTAAGTGTTTAGGTAGGTCGTGGTCTACACCCACGTCGGCTTTCGCTTGAAGTCTGCCGAGCACATGTCGTGTGCAGACGCTAAGTGGTGGAAACATGTATGAAGAAGTACACCCCTGCAGGGTTATCATGATCTATTCGAATAGCCGCGTCCGCGGTAAAGGACTACTTGGTTGCCTATACAGTTCATAGACAAGTAAATGGAAACTACTAAAAGCCTCAAGATAAGTGTGAGTGCCGAGGATGGCTCTTCCGTAGGAAGACGGAGGTGGATCCTCGGTAGTGTATTGAAGTGGTGAGTAGTGGACTCGTGTGCGCAAAACATTTCAAGTTGGGGTATCGTAGGATAGCCTAGCCAAGAGTCAAAGCTGGCTTGCTGCAATAACTCCACCAACCCTTCTTGATACTATGCATGTATGTAGGATCTGATGTAAGTCTTGCTGAGTACCTTTGTACTCATGTTGCTATAATCTACATTTTTACAGAAGACGCTGCAACCCCTTCTGATGGGTTCTATGTAGACGTTGACATCAACGAGTAGGCTAAAGACCCAGGTGGTGACCCTGAGCTTGTGATGGACCACGTAGTATAGCTAGGCTTTCCAAGCCTCTTTTATTTTACTAGTTGTCTGTACCCAGACAATGTACTTCCGCTGCTGGCTTGTATGACTGTATGACTTGTATGTTGGGTCGTGAGACCCGTACCTTTGTGAATGTTATGTATGGCTCCCTGAGCCTTAAATAAAGTACTTGTGTCATAGAGTCATGTTGTGATGCTTCGTTGTATTTGCACATATCGAGCATATTGTGTGTATGATTGAAATGCTTGGTATGTGTGGGATCTGACTATCTAGTTGTTTATCTTTAGTAGCCTCTCTTACCGGGAAATGTCTCCTAGTGTTACCGCTGAGCCATGGTAGCTTGCTACTGCTCTGGAACACTTAGGCTGGCCGGCATGTGTCCTTCTTCGTTCCTGTGTCTGTCCCTTCGGGGAAATGTCACGCTTTGAGTACCGGAGTCCTGTTAGCCCGCTACAGCCCGGTTTACCGGAGTCCTGCTAGCCCAGTGCTACAGCCCGGACCCACTTGCTGATGACCGACACGTTCGAAGCTGGGTCATGGATGCCTGTCCCTGTAAGTCTGTGCCACTTTGGGTTTACGACTAGTCATGTCAGCCCGGGCTCCTTATCATATGGATGCTAGCGACACTATCATATACGTGAGCCAAAAGGCGCAAACGGTCCCGGGAAAAGGTAAGACGACACCCGTGGGGATACCGTGCGTGAGGCCGCAAAGTGATATGAGGTGTTACCAGCTAGATCGATGTGACATCGAGTCGGGGTCCTGACATCAACTATAGTCGAGAGTGTCCCCAGAACAACCAACCCCAATCAAACTGGAAAGTCCGTTGGCCGTGGTAAGCCCGCAGGAAAACATTCTACGCCAAGCCGGCCACCACTGCACGTGGCCATGTCAACTATGTTTTCAGCCAAGGAGGCTCATGAGGATCCTAACGTCGTCCTTGGTACGCTCCTTGTTAACCTGGCCATCCGGCATCTGTTCTTTCGATACTAGAGCATCTCATTCATTCATATCCGAGAACTATGCTCTATTGCATAACACGACATTCTGTGACATGCCCTCTACCATGGAAATTCAAACCCCTGGCTCTAGATGGCAAACTTCTAGAGTAAGCCATGGGAACGAAATTCTTGTCGATAGACTTGTCTTCCTTGCATCCTTAATAGCTCTCAAGTCCTCGGACATAAACATCATCTTGGGTATGGACTGGATGTCAGCTCATTATGCTAAGATCGATTGTGGCCACTAGAACCGTTCAACTTACTCACCCATCGGGCAAGACAGTCAATGTCTTAACCCGAGTGGCCAAGCGCCAACTTTAATCCCTAAATGCCAACCCCCTTCCAGACCTTGAGGATGTTCCGGTAGTCCGAGACTTTCCGGATGTCTTTCCAGAAGAACTGCCAGGTGTTCCACCTGACAAGGATGTTGAGTTTGCGATAGACCTTCTTCCAGGAACCGTTCCAATTTCTAGAAGACCCTACAAGATGGCACCCTTAGAACTAGCCGAGCTTAAGAACCAACTCGATGAGTCCTTGAAAAAGGGTTTCATCCGTCTAGTTCCTCTCCTTGGGCTTGCCCCGTCCTCTTGTTCAGAAGAAGGATGGAATAGATCAAATGGTTGTGGATTACCGACCTGTCAACTTGGTCACCATCAAGAACAAATACCCGCTTCCTAGGATCAACGATCTGTATGATCAGCTCGCTGATCCTCAATCTTTCCAAGATGGATTGAGGTTGGGCTACATCAAATCAAAATCAGAAACGGGGACATTCCCAAAACGGCCTTTGTTACTCATTATGGCAATACGAGTACACCGTCATGTCTTCGGTTTAACAAATGCCCCCAGCTACCTTCTCTGGTTATGAACTCGGTCTTCATGGAACTACTTGGATAAATTGGTCGTAGTATACCTCGATGACATACTCATCTACTCCAAGAATGAGAGGAACATGCGAACATCTAAGGCTGTATTGATGAAACTTCGAGAGCATCGCCTTTATGCCAAAATTCTCCAAGTGTGAATTTTGGTTGCCAGAAGTGACCTATCTAGGCATGTAATCTCTGGTAAGGTATTGCTGTCAATCCCGAGCGAGTTTCAAGCCGTCCTTGATTGGACTCCACCTGAGACGGTTAAGCAAGTTCGGAGCTTCCTTGCTTAGCGAGCTATTGCCGCCGCTTCGTCGAGAATTTCTCCAAGGTTGCTAAACCTCTAACTGAACTCCTCAAGAAAGATAAAAAGTTCGAGTGGACTCCACAGTGCGAGTTCAGCTTTCAGGAACTGAAAAGACGCCTGACATCTGCTCCCGTACTGGTACCACCAGACTTCTCCAAGGACTTTATTATCTATTGCGACACCTCGCGACAAGGACTAGGTTGCATACTCATGCAAGATCGTGAGGTAATTGCCTATGCTTCACGGCAATTACAGCCCACATGAGGAAAATTATCCCACACATGATCTAGAGCTTGCAGCTGTAGTCTATCCACTTAAAACTTGGCGACATTACCTTCTCGGTAATCGTTGCGAGATCTTCACTGATCACCAAAGTTTGAAATATATCTTCACCCAACCAGATTGAATCTCAGGCAAAGACGTTGGGTTGAGTTGATCTCGATTACGATTTAGGAATAACTTACACCCCGGGCAAAGCCAATGTCATGGCTGATGCGCTAAGCCGTAAGTCCTATTGTAACAACCTGATGTTACAACAAAGTCAACCACTTCTCCATGAGGAATTTTGTAAGCTTAATCTTCACATTGTTCCTCGAGGATTCCTATCCACCCTGGTGGCGAAACCTACCCTTATGGATCAAATCATAGCATGTATGTAGGATCTGATGTAAGTCTTGCTGAGTACCTTTGTACTCATGTTGCTATAATCTACATTTTTACAGAAGACGCTGCAACCCCTTCTGATGGGTTCTATGTAGACGTTGACATCAACGAGTAGGCTAAAGACCCAGGTGGTGACCCTGAGCTTGTGATGGACCACGTAGTATAGCTAGGCTTTACAAGCCTCTTTTATTTTACTAGTTGTCTGTACCCAGACAATGTACTTCCGCTACTGGCTTGTATGACTGTATGACTTGTATGTTGGGTCGTGAGACCCGTACCTTTGTGTATGTTATGTATGGCTCCCTGAGCCTTAAATAAAGTACTTGTGTCATAGAGTCATGTTGTGATGCTTCGTTGTATTTGCACATATCGAGCATATTGTGTGTATGATTGAAATGCTTGGTATGTGTGGGATCTGACTATCTAGTTGTTTATCTTTAGTAGCCTCTCTTACCGGGAAATGTCTCCTAGTGTTACCGCTGAGCCATGGTAGCTTGCTACTGCTCTGGAACACTTAGGCTGGCCGGCATGTGTCCTTCTTCGTTCCTGTGTCTGTCCCTTCGGGGAAATGTCACGCTTTGAGTACCGGAGTCCTGTTAGCCCGCTACAGCCCGGTTTACCGGAGTCCTGCTAGCCCAGTGCTACAGCCCGGACCCACTTGCTGATGACCGACACGTTCGAAGCTGGGTCATGGATGCCTGTCCCTGTAAGTCTGTGCCACTTTGGGTTTACGACTAGTCATGTCAGCCCGGGCTCCTTATCATATGGATGCTAGCGACACTATCATATACGTGAGCCAAAAGGCGCAAACGGTCCCGGGAAAAGGTAAGACGACACCCGTGGGGATACCGTGCGTGAGGCCGCAAAGTGATATGAGGTGTTACCAGCTAGATCGATGTGACATCGAGTCGGGGTCCTGACAGCGTTGGCATCAGAGCCGGACTGCCTGTAGGTTCTCCAAGCCAAACTGGTCGATGTTGAGTCTAGAAATTCTTTAGTTATATGTAGGGGAATTGTTTGTGGGTTGGAACGTAAGGCTCTTTTTACTCCTTATACTTATGACATTCTGATCTGAGTCAGTCCATTCTTCCACCGGGGGTTAAGGAATTAGGATCTATTCTCTCTATCAGGATCACGTGTTACTAATCAGTAGTACCTTATAAGTTTGATGGATACAAGCCTAGTTCAGTTCTACTACCACATTATGTTGCCAGAATGGTTTCAGAACTTTGATATGATGATGTTGAGTGTGTACGAAATCCTTTGTCAAATGTCTCAAAATCCTTTTTGAGCATTTACAGCTGTTATGCTGCCGAAATTTTGCTAGAAATTCTAATGCCTTTGCATTATGATTATGCTTTCAGATGGCCACTCGCGACCTCAATCAAGTGGTTCGCCTGACTCGATGCCTAGATGTACCCGGCCATACTGCTAAGTTGGTCAGGGTAATGACTGAGGCTGGATACCGCTGGTATCCTGAGTACACGGTCGAAGAGCAATTCCGGGACTTCAATCAAAGCCAGTATCTCTGCACTGTCAGGATATTTCCATCTTATCCTGGATCCACCGAGCCTCTTCACTGTTCCTATGGACTCGGGGTTACTATTGAGATGGCTGTGCAGGACGCCGCCTACTCTATGATGACCATTATGCGAGTCAGATCTGGTTTATTTCGGGACTCTGATTTCCGGTATATGCCAGGATCACTTCCGGGAGCACAAGGATATCTCCAGGCTATCTATGCTGACTCCACTCAGGAGGATTCACGGACTCGCACCACTGCTGAGATGCTCGAGGATAAGGACCGTGAAAATCGGGCCTTGAGGTTAGAGCTCTTCAATACCCGTGCTGACCACTGGGCCACTTTGACTCGGTTCGCACCGGCGGTGCAAGCTGGATATTCAGATATGCGCGATCTCTATCCTGTGAGATCTGCTCTGCCAGACGTGATGGTTTGGCGTGATGTAGGAGGCATCACCCCACCTCGCGGTCCCCGCAGGCCACCGTTTGTTGGTCCAAGGCCTCATCCTAGCCCCTATGGTCCACAAGCTCCGCGAGACCGTCTGTTTCCGGATGATCATGTTGAACTTCCAGGCTATGGAGGTGACTTCTACGAGGACTACTACGGATCGGTCTGAGTTAGTGATAGTATCACTAGTTCGCACTAGCTGTGTCATCTATCGTCCCGCGTGACTCGTGGGATATGACCTAGTTTGTACTCCTTCCGGAGGTGTAGAAAAATAATGTATAGGAGCTTGGAATGCCTCCGATGAGATGTAATCCTTTTCTCACCGTAATAGTACTTTGTTTGGTCTTGTACTAAACCTTGTATGGTGTGTATGACGATGGAATAAAAGAAGCAGTTTCTGTATTTACCATGTCATACGGATGATCATCTTGCATTCCGAGTTATTCCTTACATTCTGTATCCTATGTCGGAATTTTATCGTTCTGACTAAATCATTGTCTTGTTACCTAGGATGGTCAACACACGCGCTAACCCTGCTTCTCAAGAGCAGGCCGAAGGCAGTGAGGGCAGGAATGAAAATCTGCCTCATCCTCCTTCACTAGCCGAGGTTATGATGGAAGCTGAGAGAAACAAGCGGGAGACCAAACCGTTTGTTGGAGCGTATTGAACAGAATACAGCACACCATCAGAGGGCTAACGTGGTGTCACTCAGTGATTTTATCAAATTGCATCCACCCACGTTCCACCACTCCGTCGAGCCTCTCGACGCTGATGACTGGCTTCGCAGTATCTCTCACAAGCTGCGTTCCGCGCTAGTAGCTGAGGCTGACAAGGTCACCTTTGCTGCATATCATCTTGAAGGCCCCGCCAGTCTATGGTGGGAGAATTATGGAGCCATGCGCCCAGCGGGCCATGTCACTACTTGGGCTGAGTTCAGCGAGGCTTTCCGTGAACATCACATTCCGGAGGGTCTCATGGACCGTAAACGTGAAGAATTTGCAATTTCACCCAAGGCCGACTTTCTGTGGATGTCTATAGCAGGGAGTTTGGTAATCTCGCGCGATATGCAACTGAGGAAGTGTCTACTGACGCCAAGAAGCAAGCAAGGTTCCGTAAGGGCCTTAGTCCTGAGCTTCGCCGCGACCTCCGTCTGCATGAGTGCACATCTTTTTCGAAACTTGTCAACAAAGCCATCAGTGCTGAAACTGGTCAGACTGACTATGACGCAACACGCAAGCATGGCCGTGACATGGGTTCCTCATCCGGTGCTGGTCCTCAGAAGCGCCGCGTGTGGGTACCCAACACCGCCCTGCCACCCAGGTTCACACCGAGGCCATCCTTCCAGGCGCCTCGCCCTGTTCAACAGTCTGCACCAGCCAAGCCCTATGGGGGTCCAACCAATAATGCTCCTCCACGTACCAGTTCCGTGACTTGTTTCAAGTGTGGGGAATCTGGCCACTATATGCGTGAGTGTCCCCAGACCAACCCCAATCAATCTGCTAAAGCTGTTGGCCGTGGCAAGCCGACAGGGAAAATGTTCCACGCCAAGCCGGTCACCGCTTCACGTGGCCATGTCAACTGTATCTCTGCCGAAGAAGCTCAAGAGGATCCCAACGTCGTTCTCGGTACGCTTCTTGTTAATTGCCACCCGGCATCTGTTCTTTTCGATACAGGAGCCTCTCATTCTTTTATATCCGAAAATTATGCTCGTTTGCATAACGTTGCATTCTGTGACATGCCATCCACTATGGAAATTTCTACTCCTGGTTCTAGATGGCAGACCTCTAGGGTAAGTTATGGAAATGAAATCCAAGTCGACAGACTTGTTTTCCTTGCATCTTTGATAGCCCTTAAATCTTCAGATATTAATATCATTTTGGGTATGGACTGGATGTCAGCTCATCAAGCCAAAATTGATTGCTTCTCTAGGACTGTTCAACTCACCCATCCTTCGGGGAAGATAGTCAATGTCTTGACCCGAATAGCCAAGCGACAATTATATTCTCTTAACGCCAGCCCTTTGCCAGACCTTGAGGACGTTCCGGTAGTCCGTGACTTTCCGGATGTCTTCCCAGAGGAATTGCCAGGTGTTCCACCTGACAGGGATGTTGAATTCGTAATAGACCTCATTCCAGGAACCGTTCCGATTGCTAGAAGACCCTATAAGATGGCACCCCTAGAACTAGCCGAGCTTAAGAAACAACTCGATGAGTCCTTGAAAAAGGGTTTCATCCGACCTAGTTCATCTCCGTGGGCTTGCCCCGTCCTATTCGTCAAGAAGAAGGATGGTACGGACCGGATGGTTGTAGATTACCGACCTGTCAATTTGGTCACAATCAAGAACAAATACCCGCTTCCCAGGATCAACGACCTGTATGATCAGCTCGCTGGATCCTCAGTCTTCTCCAAGATGGATTTGAGGTTGGGCTACCATCAAATCAAAATCAGAAACGGGGACATTCCTAAAACGGCCTTTGTTACTCGTTATGGCCAATACGAGTACACCGTCATGTCCTTCGGTTTAACCAACGCTCCAGCCACCTTTTCTCGGTTAATGAACTCAATCTTCATGGAGTATTTGGATAAATTCGTCGTAGTTTATCTCGATGATATACTCATCTACTCCAAGAACGAGGAAGAACATGCCGAACATCTAAGGCTAGTGTTGCAGAAACTTCGAGAGCATCGCCTTTATGCCAAATTTTCTAAATGTGAATTCTGGTTGCCAGAAGTGACCTATCTGGGTCATGTAATATCTGGTAAAGGTATTGCTGTTAACCCTGAGCGAGTTCAAGCCGTCCTTAATTGGACTCCACCTGAATCGGTCAAGCAAGTTCGGAGTTTTCTAGGCTTAGCGAGCTATTGCCGTCGCTTTGTCGAGAACTTCTCCAAAGTTGCCAAACCTCTAACCGAACTCCTCAAGAAAGATAAGAAGTTCGAATGGACTCCACAATGTGAGCACAGCTTTCAGGAACTGAAAAGACGCCTGACCTCTGCTCCCGTACTGGTACCGCCAGACTTCTCCAAGGACTTTGTTATCTACTGCGACGCCTCGCGACAAGGACTAGGTTGCATTCTCATGCAAGATCGACACGTAATTGCTTACGCTTCACGGCAATTGCACCCACATGAGGAGAATTATCCTACTCATGATCTAGAGCTTGCAGCCGTAGTCTATGCACTTAAGACCTGGCGACATTACCTCCTCGGTAATCGTTGCGAAATATTCACTGATCACCAAAGTCTGAAGTACATTTTCACCCAACCGGATTTGAATCTCAGGCAGAGACGTTGGGTTGAATTGATTACAGACTTCGACTTAGGAATAACCTACACCCCAGGGAAAGCCAACGTCATGGCTGATGCGCTAAGTCGTAAATCTTATTGTAACAACCTGATGTTACAACAAAGTCAACCGCTTCTCCATGAGGAATTTCGGAAGCTTAACCTTCACATTGTTCCTCAAGGTTTTCTTTCCACCTTGGTAGCAAAACCTACTCTTACGGATCAAATCATCGCTGCCCAAAAGCGAGATAAGGGAATATCTAAAATCAAAGAGAACATTGCTAGCGGAGGTGCTAGTTGTTTCTCCACAAATGATCATGGTGTTGTGTACTTTGAGAACCGTCTAGTGGTTCCCAAGAACCAGCATCTACGGCAGCTGATCCTTAAGGAGGCTCATGAATCTCCTCTCACCATTCATCCCGGTAGTACTAAGATGTATCAGGACCTACGCCAGAGGTTCTGGTGGACTAGGATGAAAAGAGAAATTGCTCAGTATATTGCTAATTGCGACGTCTGTCGTCGTGTAAAAGCAGAGCATCAACGGCCTGCTGGCACCCTTCAACCCTTAGCTATTCCTGAATGGAAATGGGATAAAATTAGTATGGATTTCATTACCGGTTTTCCCAGGACCAAGAGAGGGAATAATGCTATTTTCGTCGTGGTCGATCGTCTTTCCAAAGTAGCTCATTTCTTACCTGTTCGTGAGAGTATAACCGCTAGTCAGCTGGCAGACTTGTACATCTCCCGAATAGTGTCTCTCCATGGTGTTCCTTTGGAAATTAACTCGGATCGAGGAAGTCTTTTCACCTCTCGATTTTGGGAAAGTTTCCAAAATGCTATGGGAACCCGTCTCTCCTTTAGCACCGCTTTCCACCCTCAGTCGAGTGGTCAAGTGGAACGCGTCAACCAAATTCTAGAAGACATGCTTCGAGCCTCTGTTATCTCTTCGGAATGGACTGGGAGAAGTGCCTTCCATTTGCCGAATTCGCTTACAACAACAGCTATCAATCTAGCTTGGGTAAAGCCCCTTTTGAAGTTCTCTATGGACGACGATGTCGAACACCCCTTAACTGGTCAGAGACCGGGGAAAGACAATTCTTTGGCCCGGATATGATTCAGGAAGCAGAAGAACAAGTTCGTATCGTTCGTGAAAAGTTGAAAACAGCCCAATCTCGTCAAAAGAGTCAATATGACCGAAAACATAGGGCTATGACTTTCGAGGTTGACGAGAAGGCTTATCTTCGGGTCACCCCTCTGAAGGGAACCCATCGTTTCGGTATCAAAGGCAAATTGGCTCCTCGTTACATTGGACCTTTTCGCATTCTCGCCAAACGAGGAGAAGTTGCCTACCAGTTGGAACTACCTCCGCACCTCTCCAGAGTTCACGATGTCTTCCACGTTTCTCAACTCAGGCGTTGCTTCTCGGATCCTATCCGTGAAGTGGACCACGAAACGCTTGATCTCCAAGATGATCTTACATATCGAGAGTACCCCATTCGTATCCTCGATCAAGCCGAACGTACCACGCGACGTCATAATATCAAGTTTCTCAAGGTTCAATGGTCGCACCATTCTGAGGATGAAGCAACTTGGGAAAGGGAGGATCGTCTTCGACTCGAGTATCCCGCCTTCTTCCCGGAGGAACCCAAATCTCGGGACGAGATTCTTTTGAGTGGGGGTGAGTTGTCACACCCTAGCTAGTCATGCATTAGAGTGTTGCATCATGTTTACTCTTTCATCAGAAACTTGAAATGGGGATGACAGAACCCCCAGTCCCCTCTGAAACCAACTAGGGTTACTAAAATAATTTTTCAATGAACCTGAAATGCCCTTCTAAAATGCCCATCATTTTTGTCTTGGTTCAGAACCTCTGCCAAAAATGGTGCACATTTTCCTAGGCCATCCTAGGGTTTTTGAATTAAATCATAAATATTTGAATTTGGGCATTTAAAATAATATAAAATATTTAAATGCTCAAATATCTCCAAACTAAAATGTTTCATGTTGGAAATAATCCAACTATGGGCCAGGAATAGTTTGGTGATTTTTGAAGTTGCCTAGGTATTTTATTTAATTCAACAAAGTTGCAGATATATATTAAATAAAACAGAAACAGAAGAAAAGGGGAAAACTTACCTGGGCTCCTCTCTGTGCGGCCCAGCCAGCTGGCCGGCCCAGCCAGCAGCCGACCCAGCCCAGCACTGTAGCCCTCCGTCGTCTTCCTCCCCTCGCCCCGAAGCTGCTGCGTGCTCGCGCGCGCACGGCCGCGCGGCCACCTCCTGCTTGCCGACGAGCTCCTGGCCGCGTGGACGACTCCCGCAGGCCGTCCCGATCCCCCCTGCTCTCTCTCACTCTCCCCCGGCTCTTCCTTCCTCTCCCTCGCTCTCTCTCTCTCACGGCCGAACACCACCGTCGCCGCCGTTCGCCGTAGCAGCCATCTCCGGCCACCCCTCGCTCCCCCGATTAGCTCAGAAGCTCCGCCACAACCCCCTCTTCCTCCCCACCGCTCCACAGCTCCCCGGAAGCCCTGCATCGCCGCCACGTCGCCGTTCCCCTCTTCGGGCTCCGATCATCGTCGCCGTCGAATTCGTCGTCTCCGGCGCGTCCCCGAGCCCGCTTCGACGCCCACTGCAACCGCGGTGAGCTACGCCACCGTTTCCCCCTCTTCTCCCCCTCGTTCCCTCACCATAGCCTCCTCCCCACCACGGCCGAACCTCCGCCGTCGCCGAGCTCGCCGTCAACACAGCTCCGGTGACCATTTGGTCACCCCGGCGAGCCCAACGAGTTCGCAAGACCCCGTAGAGCATCCCTAGCGCCTCGCTTCGCTCGACTTCGAGCTCCAACCCCGTTTCCGTGCACGACCGAACCCCGGCGGCCGCAGCCGAGCTCGCCGCCGTCGACTCCGGCCACCCCGACCCCAACGGACTCCGCCAAGAGCTGCGGGTTGTCCTCAGCTCCACTCCGGTGGCCTCCGCGGTCCATTTGGTGGCCGAAATGGCAAAAACCACTTCCGCCGCCGCGTCGGGCTCGCCGGCGGCTAAACGCCGGCAGCCGACTTTGACTTTGACCACGGGTGGGCCCTGGTTGACTCCCCTGAGTCAATGACAGGTGGGGCCCAGCCCTGTTAATTAAACAGGATTAGTTTTAATTAACTTTTAATTAAATTAATCACCCTGACATGCGGGACCCACTGTCAGGTTTGACCCAGACCTGTTCCGTTGACCTGCTGACGTCACACTGACGTCAGGCTGACGCAGTAATTGATTTTCTGGATTTAAATTAAATCAGGAAATTCCAGAATATTATTTAAACTTCAAAAATTCATAACTTTTATTCTGTAACTCCAAATTGGACAAATTATATATGAAAAATGATCAGAAAAATCCAATCTATCCATCTGTACTATTTTCATGCATGATCAAACAAGTTAAATTGATGTTTTAAGCAGAACAAGGAAAAGCACTTAAAGAGGCCATGTTTGAGTTTGAAATTTGAATCTTTGATTCAAATTTGTTCAAACCCTTCTGGTTTTAGTTGCATTAGCCCAACACACTCATATTGCCATGTTTCATGCATGCATCATATTGTTGCACATTGTTTGGTGATGCTTGTGTATCGATGTCCTTTGCGACAGGTTCTGTCTCCGAGGAGTACCGTGATTACCCTAACGAAGAATCATATCCGAGCATCGAACCATCAGGCAAGCAACCAACCATTTGATCATATCGATACAATCCCATGTTCTCGCTCCTGCTCTCTTTTACTGCATTAAGACAACGCGATTCAAACTGCTGTGTGCTACGGTAGTTGAACCCATTTCCTCTGCATGACCTGTCATTGCCACAGTAACTAGATGAAACCCACTAGCATGTGTAGGAGTTGATTGAGCCATATGTATGTGTTGTTCCTACCTTGCTATGCCTGCTATGCTTAGAGTCGTGTCAGGTCTGGTTCATCTGGGTGATGGGCTAGAGTGAAATGATTATGTCGGTAATGAGAGTGGTGTGGTGAACACGATTTGGTAAAGGTATCGATGAGAGGCCATGTAGGAGTACATGGTGGGTTGTTTCATTGAAGCCGACCTTAAGCACTGAGATCTGTATGTGTGATTTAAGATACAGCTACTACCATGCATTGGGCCCTGAAATATGACCCCGCTCGACTTCTTATTCACCCTAGCTCTCTGTCCAGGAGTTGCAAGTAGTTTCTGGTGTTTGTAGCCTACTGGAGGCCGTGGACAGCGCTGACCGTAGGGGTGGGCTGTGATGCGGTAGGTACGTGGCCGGGTGTACCGAATACCCGTTAGGTATCTCGGGAACCCTGTTCACATCGTTCGGGGCCGTATGGGAAACCTCGGCCGGACTCCCTGCGGATGGAACCTGAATAGGCGATAAACCTGGACTAGAGGCTTAAGTGTTTAGGTAGGTCGTGGTCTACACCCACGTCGGCTTTCGCTTGAAGTCTGCCGAGCACATGTCGTGTGCAGACGCTAAGTGGTGGAAACATGTATGAAGAAGTACACCCCTGCAGGGTTATCATGATCTATTCGAATAGCCGCGTCCGCGGTAAAGGACTACTTGGTTGCCTATACAGTTCATAGACAAGTAAATGGAAACTACTAAAAGCCTCAAGATAAGTGTGAGTGCCGAGGATGGCTCTTCCGTAGGAAGACGGAGGTGGATCCTCGGTAGTGTATTGAAGTGGTGAGTAGTGGACTCGTGTGCGCAAAACATTTCAAGTTGGGGTATCGTAGGATAGCCTAGCCAAGAGTCAAAGCTGGCTTGCTGCAATAACTCCACCAACCCTTCTTGATACTATGCATGTATGTAGGATCTGATGTAAGTCTTGCTGAGTACCTTTGTACTCATGTTGCTATAATCTACATTTTTACAGAAGACGCTGCAACCCCTTCTGATGGGTTCTATGTAGACGTTGACATCAACGAGTAGGCTAAAGACCCAGGTGGTGACCCTGAGCTTGTGATGGACCACGTAGTATAGCTAGGCTTTCCAAGCCTCTTTTATTTTACTAGTTGTCTGTACCCAGACAATGTACTTCCGCTGCTGGCTTGTATGACTGTATGACTTGTATGTTGGGTCGTGAGACCCGTACCTTTGTGTATGTTATGTATGGCTCCCTGAGCCTTAAATAAAGTACTTGTGTCATAGAGTCATGTTGTGATGCTTCGTTGTATTTGCACATATCGAGCATATTGTGTGTATGATTGAAATGCTTGGTATGTGTGGGATCTGACTATCTAGTTGTTTATCTTTAGTAGCCTCTCTTACCGGGAAATGTCTCCTAGTGTTACCGCTGAGCCATGGTAGCTTGCTACTGCTCTGGAACACTTAGGCTGGCCGGCATGTGTCCTTCTTCGTTCCTGTGTCTGTCCCTTCGGGGAAATGTCACGCTTTGAGTACCGGAGTCCTGTTAGCCCGCTACAGCCCGGTTTACCGGAGTCCTGCTAGCCCAGTGCTACAGCCCGGACCCACTTGCTGATGACCGACACGTTCGAAGCTGGGTCATGGATGCCTGTCCCTGTAAGTCTGTGCCACTTTGGGTTTACGACTAGCCATGTCAGCCCGGGCTCCTTATCATATGGATGCTAGCGACACTATCATATACGTGAGCCAAAAGGCGCAAACGGTCCCGGGAAAAGGTAAGACGACACCCGTGGGGATACCGTGCGTGAGGCCGCAAAGTGATATGAGGTGTTACCAGCTAGATCGATGTGACATCGAGTCGGGGTCCTGACATCACTATAGTCGAGAGTGTCCCCAGAACAACAACCCCAATCAAACTGGAAAGTCCGTTGGCCGTGGTAAGCCCACAGGAAAAACATTCTACGCCAAGCCGGCCACCACTGCACGTGGCCATGTCAACTATGTTTCAGCCAAGGAGGCTCATGAGGATCCTAACGTCGTCCTTGGTACGCTCCTTGTTAACTGCCATCCGGCATCTGTTCTTTTCGATACTAGAGCATCTCATTCATTCATATCCGAGAACTATGCTCTATTGCATAACACGACATTCTGTGACATGCCCTCTACCATGGAAATTCAAACCCCTGGCTCTAGATGGCAAACTTCTAGAGTAAGCCATGGGAACGAAATTCTTGTCGATAGACTTGTCTTCCTTGCATCCTTAATAGCTCTCAAGTCCTCGGACATAAACATCATCTTGGGTATGGACTGGATGTCAGCTCATTATGCTAAGATCGATTGTGCCACTAGAACCGTTCAACTTACTCACCCATCGGGCAAGACAGTCAATGTCTTAACCCGAGTGGCCAAGCGCCAACTTTAATCCCTAAATGCCAACCCCCTTCCAGACCTTGAGGATGTTCCGGTAGTCCGAGACTTTCCGGATGTCTTTCCAGAAGAACTGCCAGGTGTTCCACCTGACAAGGATGTTGAGTTTGCGATAGACCTTCTTCCAGGAACCGTTCCAATTTCTAGAAGACCCTACAAGATGGCACCCTTAGAACTAGCCGAGCTTAAGAACCAACTCGATGAGTCCTTGAAAAAGGGTTTCATCCGTCCTAGTTCCTCTCCTTGGGCTTGCCCCGTCCTCTTTGTTCAGAAGAAGGATGGAATAGATCAAATGGTTGTGGATTACCGACCTGTCAACTTGGTCACCATCAAGAACAAATACCCGCTTCCTAGGATCAACGATCTGTATGATCAGCTCGCTGGATCCTCAATCTTTTCCAAGATGGATTTGAGGTTGGGCTACCATCAAATCAAAATCAGAAACGGGGACATTCCCAAAACGGCCTTTGTTACTCATTATGGCCAATACGAGTACACCGTCATGTCCTTCGGTTTAACAAATGCCCCAGCTACCTTCTCTCGGTTAATGAACTCGGTCTTCATGGACTACTTGGATAAATTGGTCGTAGTATACCTCGATGACATACTCATCTACTCCAAGAATGAAGAGGAACATGCCGAACATCTAAGGCTGGTATTGATGAAACTTCGAGAGCATCGCCTTTATGCCAAATTCTCCAAGTGTGAATTTTGGTTGCCAGAAGTGACCTATCTAGGCCATGTAATCTCTGGTAAGGGTATTGCTGTCAATCCCGAGCGAGTTCAAGCCGTCCTTGATTGGACTCCACCTGAGACGGTTAAGCAAGTTCGGAGCTTCCTTGGCTTAGCGCGCTATTGCCGCCGCTTCGTCGAGAATTTCTCCAAGGTTGCTAAACCTCTAACTGAACACCTCAAGAAAGATAAAAAGTTCGAGTGGACTCCACAGTGCGAGTTCAGCTTTCAGGAACTGAAAAGACGCCTGACATCTGCTCCCGTACTGGTACCACCAGACTTCTCCAAGGACTTTATTATCTATTGCGACACCTCGCGACAAGGACTAGGTTGCATACTCATGCAAGATCGTGAGGTAATTGCCTATGCTTCACGGCAATTACACCCACATGAGGAAAATTATCCCACACATGATCTAGAGCTTGCAGCTGTAGTCTATCCACTTAAAACTTGGCGACATTACCTTCTCGGTAATCGTTGCGAGATCTTCACTGATCACCAAAGTTTGAAATATATCTTCACCCAACCAGATTTGAATCTCAGGCAAAGACGTTGGGTTGAGTTGATCTCGGATTACGATTTAGGAATAACTTACACCCCGGGCAAAGCCAATGTCATGGCTGATGCGCTAAGCCGTAAGTCCTATTGTAACAACCTGATGTTACAACAAAGTCAACCACTTCTCCATGAGGAATTTTGTAAGCTTAATCTTCACATTGTTCCTCGAGGATTCCTATCCACCCTGGTGGCGAAACCTACCCTTATGGATCAAATCATAGCTGCCCAAAAGCGTGATAAGGGCATACCCCGGATTAGGGAAAACATTGCTAGCGGAGTTGCTAAATGTTTTTCCATGGATAAGCGGGGTGCTGTCTTCTTCGAGAACCGTTTGGTGGTTCCCAAGAAACAACATCTACGCCAGTTGATCCTTAAGGAAGCTCCTGAGTCCCCTCTCACCATTCATCCCGGTAGTACTAAAATGTATCAAGACCTACGCCAGAGGTTTTGGTGGACTAGGATGAAGAGAGAAATCGCTCAATACATTTCTAATTGCGACGTTTGTCGTCGTGTTAAAGCAGAGCATCAACGGCCTGCTGGCACCCTTCAACCTTTGGCTATTCCTGAATGGAAATTGGATAAAATTAGTATGGATTTCATCACTGGGTTTCCCAGAACCAAGAGAGGGAATAATGCCATCTTCGTCGTGATCGACCGACTTTCCAAAGTAGCCCATTTCCTACCTATTCGTGAGAGTATCACGGCTAGCCAGCTAGCCGATTTATACATCTCCCGAATAGTGTCTCTTCATGGTGTCCCATTGGAAATTAACTCAGACCGTGGGAGTCTCTTCACCTCTTGATTTTGGGAAAGTTTCCAAAATGCTATGGGAACTCGTCTCTCTTTTAGTACCGCCTTCCATCCTCAATCAAGTGGTCAAGTAGAATGAGTTAATCAAATTTTGGAAGATATGCTCCGAGATTCTGTTATCTCGTTCGGAATGAGTTGGGAGAAATGCCTTCCATTCGCGGATTTTGCTTATAACAATAGTTATCAAGCCAGCTTGGGCAAGGCTCCTTTCGAAGTTCTCTATGGACGAAAATGTCGAACGCCTCTTAACTGGTCAGAAACCGGGGAAAGACAACTCTTTGGCCCGGATATGATTCAGGAAGCAGAAGAGCAGGTTCGCGTTATTCGTGAGAAATTGAAAACAACCCAATCTCGTCAAAAGAGTCAATATGATCGTAAACATAAGCCTATGACTTATGAAGTCGACGAGAAGGCTTACCTTCGGGTTACTTCATTAAAGGGAACCCATCGTTTCGGTATCAAAGGCAAATTGGCTCCTCGTTTCATTGGACCCTTTCGCATTCTTGCCAAACAAGGAGAAGTTGCCTACCAATTGGAACTACCTTTGCATCTTTCCAGAGTTCACGATGTCTTCCACGTTTCTCAACTCAGGCGTTGCTTCGCGGATCCCATCCGTGGAGTGGACCATGAAACGCTTGATCTACAAGATAACCTCTCCTATCGGAAATATCCCGTTCGTATCCTTGATCAAGCCGAGCGTACCACTCGACATCATAATATCGAGTTTCTCAAGGTTCAATGGTCACACCATTCCGAGAAAGAAGCCACTTGGGAAAGGGAGGATCGTCTTCGACTCGAGTACCCCACCTTCTTTCCAGAGGATCCTAAATCTCGGAACGAGATTCTTTTGAGTGGGGGTGAGTTGTCACACCCTAGTTAGTTCAAGCATTAGAGTGTCCATCATGTTTAAATTCGTCTTAATTTTGAAATGGGGAAGACAGAACCCCCAACCCCCCTGGAAACAACTAGGGTTTACTAAAATTATTTTTCAATGAACCTGAAATGCCCTTCTAAAATGTTCACTCTCTTTGTCTTGCGTTAGAACCTCTGGCAAAATTGGTGCACAATTTTCTAGGTCAATAGAAGGTCATTGAATTAAATCATAAGTATTTGATTTTGGGCATTTAAATGCTCAAATAATTCTGGAAATAAATGTTTGCTGTTGGAAATATTCTAAACAGAGCCCACAATTATTTTCAGGATTTTTGGAAACATTTTAGTATTTTTAATAAAGCCCAACAGTTGCAGTTAAATAGAAAAATAGAAACAAATCAAAAAAGAGAGAGAGAGGGAAGCCCACCTGGGCCTTACCTGTGCTGGCCCTGCCCACCTGGCTCGGCCCAGCCGACTGGCCTTGCCAGTCGTCGTCCTCCTCCCGCCAGGAGGACGAGGAGCGCGTGGCCGGCGCCCGCGGCCACACGCCGGCCACCTCCTGCTTCTGCCGACGCCCTGGAGATGTCCAGGGATGCCACGCCAACCCCCACGTTCCCCTCTAATCCTCCCTCACTCTCCCCTCGTCTCCCTCACCCTCTCCCGCGATGGCCGAGCGCGATCCTCGCCGCCGTTCACCATAGACGTCACCAGAGCCACCCCCTCGCCCCTCCAACAAGCCCAATAGCTCCGCCTCGTCGCCTTGGACCTCTCCGCTGACCCACGCGACTCCAAACGCCGCCGAACGCCGTCTTCGCCCTCGTCTTCAACCTCGGGCACCCAAGCCGTCTCCGGTCGATTCGGTGCCGCCAGGACCTCCCTGAGCTCGCTGACCCCCTCTCCGACCCCACTGTGAGCTCCTCTTCCTCTTCCCCTAGCTCCCGTGCTTGTTTGGCCTCTGTAGTCGCCACTTCCACCGCACCCGAAAGCTCCCCGCCGCCGGCCAGGGCGCCATCGTGGCTAGAGCCACAGTGGCTCGAAGCCAAGCTCACCATTGTGCTCACCGCAGCACCAGGATCTCATAGCCACCACCAGCTCCTTCTCCCGTGCACCGTAGCGTCGAACCCAACCCCGTCCGAACTCCGGCCGCCACTGTCGAGCTCGCCGACGTCGTTTCCGGCGTCCCCGTGTCCAACCACTTGCACCACTGGATGCGGCAGCTCCCCAGCTACGCGTAGCACGTCTCCACCGGCGATTTGGTCACCGGAGGACCAAATCCGAAGCTCTCCGCCATCTCGGCCTCGCCGGCGACTCAACGCCGGCGGGATTAGCCCCGCTGACCAGGGGTTTGACCCCAGTTTGACTCCATCTGAGACACTGATGTGTGGGGCCAGCTTCTAACTAATTTAGATTAGTTTAAATTAGAGCTAATCATTATGTTATAGGTTAATGACGCCATTAACTACCCCTCTCTCAGTGGCATGTGGGCCCAGAGCCTAACTAACCCAGTTTAGTGCTAACTAAACACTAACCAACTCTGTTAGTTAGCTGACAGACTGACAGAAGGGGCCCACCAGTCAGGTTTGACCTGGGCTGGCCCTTTGACCCGCTGACGTCACAGTGACGCAGTGCTGACGCATTAATTCAATTTCTGGATTTATTCTTTAATAGGAAATTCCAGAAAATAATCAAAACTTCTAAAAATCATAGAAAATCAACCATAGCTCCAAATGCAAAGATTTATATATGAAAAATGATCAGAAAAATTGAATCTATCCATATGTAATGGTTTCATGCATGACAAAACAAGTTAACCTTGCTGTTTAAGCAGAATGAGGTAATGGACTAATAAAGCCATGTTTAATAAGCTAATAATTGAATCTTTGACTCAAATGAGTTCATCCCTTTCTGTTTTAGCTTGCATTAGGCCAAGACACCTTCATCTTGCCATGTCATAGCATGCATCATATTGTTGCATATTGCCATGTGTTGATTATGTTTCGGTGTGTCTTTCGTGGTAGGTTCTGCCTCCGAGGATAACCCCGAGTATCCGTCTGAAGGGCAGTACCCTACTACCACTACAAGAGGCAAGCAACCCATTGATCATTCCGATACAAAACCATGTTCTCGCTTCTGCTCTTGTTTACTGCATTAAGACAACGCGATTCAAACTGATGTGTGTTACGGTAGTTGAACCCTTATCCTCTGCATGACCTGTCATTGCCACAGTAACTAGATGAAACCCACTAGCATGTGTAGGAGTTTATTGAGCCATGTATGTGATTCCTACCTTGCTATGCCTGCTATGCTTAGAGTTGTGTCAGGTCTGGTTCATCTGGGTGATGGGCTAGAGTGATATGATATGTCGGTAATGTGAGGAATGTGTTGAACATGTTTTGGTAAAGGTATCGATGAGAGGCCATGTAGGAGTACATGGTGGGTTGTTTCATTGAGACCGTCCATGAGAACTGAGATCTGTATGCGTGATTTAAGATTCAGCTACTACCACACATTGGGCCCTGAAATATGACCCCGCTCGACTTACTGACCCCTCTCTCCCTCTGTCCAGGAGTTGCAAGTAGTTTCTGGTGTTTGTAGGACATGTGTTGGTGGCCGTGCGTAGCGCTGACCCTAGGGGTGGGCTATGATGCGGTAGATACACTGTGGCCGGGTATACCGGGCGCCCGTTTAGCATCTCGGGACCCTCTACACATCGTTTGGGGCCATTGAGGACATCCCGGCCGGATTTCCTTGCGGATGGAACTTGAATAGGCGATAAACCTGGACTAGAGACTTGTGAGGTTAGTCAGGTCATGGTCTACACCCACGTCGGTTTTCGCTTGAAGTCTGCCGAGCACATGTCGTGTGCAGACGCTAAGTGGTGGAAACATGTGTGACGAAGTACACCCCTGCAGGGTATAAAACTATTCGAATAGCCGCGTCCGCGGTAAAGGACTACTTGGTTGCCTATGCAGTTCATAGACAAGTTAATGGATACGACTAAAAGACTCAAGATAAGTGTGAGTACCGAGGATGGCCCTCTCGTAGGATGACAAGGGAGGATCCTCGGTGGAGTATTGTGTTGGTGAGTAGTGGACTCGTGTGCGAAAACTATTTTACTGGTGGAGTTCCGTAGGATAGCTTAGCCAAGAGTCAAAGCTGGCTTGCTGCAATAACCCCACCACCTTCTTGATAATAAGCATGTATAGTAGGTTCTATTGTAAGACTTGCTGAGTACCCTTGTACTCATGTTTGCTTAATTACTGTTTTCAGACGACAACACCTCCCCCTCCGATGGGTTCTACATAGACCTTGACATCGACGAGTGACTAGCCACCCAGGTGGTGATCCTGGCCATGGAGGGCCCTATGTAGATAGACAGGCTTCGAGAAGCCTTCTTTCTTTCTAGTGTCTGTACTCAGACTAGGTGCTTCCGCATGTGCTTGTATGATTGTATGACTTGAGTGTCGGGTCATGTGACCCCTATCTATATGAACATGTTATGTATGGCTCTCTGGAGCCTTTAAATAAAGTACTTGAGTTGTAGAGTTTTGTTGTGATGCCATGTTGTATGTACTCATATCGGGCATATTGTGCATATGATTGAAATGCTTGGTATGAGTGGGATCCGACAATCTAGTTGTTTATCCTTGGCAGCCTTTCTTATGGGGAAATGTAGTCTAGTGTTCCTCGAGCCATAGTAGTCCACTACAGCCCAGTTCACCGGAGTCCTGCTAGCCCAACACTACTGTTCAGGACACTTGACTGGCCGGCATGTGTTTCACTTTGTTCCTATGTCTGTCCCTTCGGGGAAATGTCACGCGGTGACTTCCGGAGTCCTGCCTAGCCTGCTACAGCCCGGGTTCCCTGGAGTCCTGTTAGCCCAGTGCTACAGCCCGGAATCACTCGCTGATGACCGACATGCTCAATGTGATTCATGTATGCCTGTCTCCATAGGTCTGTGCCGCTTTGGGTTCACGACTAGCGATGTCGGCCCGGGTTCTCTATCATATGGATGCTAGCGACACTATCATATACGTGAGACAAAAGGCGCAAACGGTCCCGGGCCATGGTAAGGCGACACCCGTGGGATACCGTGCGTGAGGCCGCAAAATGATATGAGGTGTTACCGGCTAGATCGATGTGGCTTGGAATCGGGGTCTTGACAAATGGGAGGATTATATTTAAACCACTTCTCCTTTGGGAGATCAACATGAGTAGCAAAGGATTCATAGAAATAAGCAACTATCTTAGAGTCAAGTCCATATTTAGTGCTAAATTCACGGAAACATCGGTATCCATAAAAGATTTAACACAATCAAACTTAGGTGTTATACCTGACTCCTTACCTTCATCGAGGTCCCAATCTTCAGAGTTGTGTTTAATTCTTTCCAATAAATCCCATTTGAATTCAATAGTCTTCATCATAAAAGATCTAGTACAAGAAGTATCGAGCATGGAGCGATTACTGAGAGAAAGCAGAGCATAATTTTTTTGAATAATCATTTCTTTTGAGAGCTCATGATTGGGGCATGAATATAACATTGACTTAAGCCTCCCCCAAGCTTGAGAGATGCTTTCTCCTTCGCAAGGCCAAAAATTATATATATAATTACGATCACGATGAACAAGATGCATAGGATAAAACTTTTGATGAAATTCCAATTTCAATCGTTGGTAGTTCCATGATCCAATATCATCACATAGCCTCAACCACGTCAATGCATGTCCCTTCAAAGATAAAGGGAAGACCTTCTTATTCATAACATCATCGGGCATACCTGCAAGCTTAAATAATCCACAAACTTCATCCACATAGATTAAGTGTAAATCGGGATGCAATGTTCCATCTCTTGCGAAAGGATTAGCTAGCAGTTTCGCTATCATACCCGAAGGAATTTCAAAGTAAACATTTTCAGTAGGTTCTGTAGGTTGACGAGCAACTCTTTGCTCTACTGGTCGGGGTGAAGATACCCCGAACAAGCCCCTCAAAGGATTATGTTCCATAGTAACAAGTGACAGTAAATTTCAGCACACTATATAAATTTCTCCTTACCAAATTCCACCTAACAAAGGCGCTTCACTCCCCGGAAACGGTGCCAGAAAAGAGTCTTGATGACCCAAAAGTGTAGGGGGTCTATCATAGCCTTTTTGATAATTAAGGGTGTCGAACCCAACGAGGAGCAGAAGGAAATGATCAGCAGTTTTCAGTAAGGTATTGTCTACAAGCACTGAAATTATTGGTAACAGATAGTTTTGTGATAAGGTAATTTGTAACGAGTAGCAAGTAATAAAAGTAAATAAGGTGCAGCAAGATGGCCCAATCCTTTTTGTAGCAAAGGACAAGCCTGGACAAACTCTTATATGAAGGAAAACGCTCCCGAGGACACATGGGAATTATCGTCAAGCTAGTTTTCATCACGTTCATATGATTCGCGTTCGGTACTTTGATAATTTGATATGTGGGTGGAACGGTGCTTGGGTACTATCCTTACTTGGACAAGCATCCCACTTATGATTAACCCCAATTGCAAGCATCCTCAACTACAATAGAAGTATTAAGGTAAACCTAACCATAGCATGAAACATATGGATCCAAATCAACCCCTTACGAAGCAACGCATAAACTAGGGTTTAAGCTTCTGTCACTCTAGCACCCATCATCTACTTATTACTTCCCAATGCCTCCCTCTAGGCCCAAACAATGGTGAAGTATCATGTAGTCGACGTTCACATGACACCACTAGAGGGATGACAACATACATCTCATCAAAATATCGAATGAATACCAAATTCACATGACTACTTATAGCAAGACTTCTCCCATGTCCTCAGGAACAAACGTAACTACTCACAAAGCATATTCATGTTCATAATCAGAGCGGTATTAATATGCATAATGGATCTGAACATATGATCTTCCACCAAGTAAACCAACTAGCATCAACTACAAGGAGTAATCAACACTACTAGCAACCCACAGGTACCAATCTGAGGTTTGGATACAAAGATTGGATACAAGAGATGAACTAGGGTTTGAGATGACATGGTGTTGGTGAAGATGTTGATGGAGATTGACCCCCTCCCGATGAGAGGATCGATGGTGATGACAATGGTGATGATTTCCCCCTCCCAGAGGGAAGTTTCCCCGGCAGAACAGCTCCGCCCGAGCGCTAGATTGGTTCCGTCAAGGTTCCGCCTCGTGGCGGCGGAGTTTCTTCCCGAAAGCTTGCTTATTATTATTTTTCTCGACGAAAGACTCCATATAGCCAAAGATGGGCATCAGAGGGCCACCAGGGGGTCCACGAGGAAGGGGGGCGCACCCAGGGGGGTAGGGCGCACCCGCACCCTCGTGGATGGTGGGTGCCCCCCCTCTGGTACTTTCTTCGCTCAGTATTTTTTACATATTCTGAAAATAACTACCGTGGAGTTTCAGGACTTTTGGAGATGTGCAGTATATGTCTCTAATATTTGCTCCTTTTCCAGCCCAGAATTCTAACCGCCAGCATTCCCCCTCTTCATGTAAACCTTGTAAAATAAGAGAGAATAGGCATAAGTATTGTGACATAATGTGTAATAACAGCCCATAATGCAATAAATGTCGATATAAAAGCATGATGCAAAATGGACGTATCACTAGGGTATCTTAAGTGCTTAATTATGCATGCGCGGTATAAACTTCGTGTGATTATGAGGCGAACGATGGAGGCTGGCTGCTAATTCTGCTCCGAGATAGATTGGTTCCATTTAATGGGAACCGGCGGCTTAATGGTCGATGAATTATGCGGCTTGATGAGGCCGCTTTGTGTGTCGGCTGTAATGGCCGTAGGGCAATCCCCTGTATGGCAAGAGTGTCCCGTATTTCCGTTTATTGTTATGACGCCGTGCGGACCGGGCATTTTTATGTTTTGCAAGGGCGTAGAGTACGACCGCATTGAATTGAGCAAAAACGGTATGCCCCATTAGTGTGTGGTAGTCTCTGTGGAACGGGGCAATATCAAAGGTCAAGCCCTTGCTTTGGAAGTTGTTTGGCGAATCAAAAACGACTTCCAGTGTGATGGAGCCCGTGCAGTGAGCTTCTACGCCGGGTACTGCTCCCTTGAGGATTGTTGTGGTGGGTTTTATTCTACAAGGATCAATGCCCATTTTGTTGACAGTGTCTTGGTACAGTAGATTAAGGCTACTGTCGTCGTCCATAAGGACTTTGGTGAGATGGAACCCATCGATAACTGGATTGATGATCAAAGTTGCCGATCCTTCGGGACGGGTATGTCTAATTTTTGGGGGAACCCGCTCTATGGCGTATATGTCCCGTAGTGCGCGCGTGTTCTCCCCTGCAGGGGTGTATGTCGCATATATCATATGTACAGTTTTCACTTCGGGGGGGAATTGCTTTTCAACCCCAGTATTCGGCTCGCGAGTCTCTTCGTCAACGTTGTCACTGGGCGGTCCCTTCCCATTGTGTTCGGCTTTTAGCCTGCCAGCTTGTTTGAAGACCCATCATCTTCTGTTAGTATGAATAGCTGGTTTATCGGGGGTGCCATGAATCTGGCAGGGCCGATCCAATATCTTATCGAGGTTGGATGGTCCGTCTCTATTTCCCTTGGATGGCTTTTTCCGCTGACTGGGCTTGGAGCCGCTGAATCCGGCGTTAACTGTGGTGTCTTGCGTTATTTCGTCACCATTACGATGCTTGTGTTTATTGCGTCGTGGCTTTCCGTTGCCGTCTCGGACTTCGAAAGTGCCCGAGTCACTGGCACCGTTGCTCCTACAAGCGAGCCAGTTGTCTTCTCCCGCGCAAAAGCGGGTTATTAGAGTGGTAAGGGCTGTCATGGATTTTGGTTTTTCTTGACCGGGGTGGCGAGCGAGCCATTCATCCCGGACGCTGTGTTTGAAGGCCGCGAGGGCTTGAGCGTCCGGACAATCGACAATTTGGTTCTTTTTACTTAAGAACCAAGTACAGAGCTTTCTGGCTGACTCTCTAGGCTGCCGGATGACGTGACTTAAGTCATCGGCATCTGGTGGCCGGACATATGTACCTTGGAAGTTATCACAAAAGGCGTCTTCCAGGTCTTCCCAGCTGCCAACGGAGTTCTCCGGAAGGCTGTTTAACCAGTGCCGAGCTGGTCCCTTTAGTTTTAGTGGTAGATATTTAATTGCATGGAGATCACCGTCGGGGGCCATGTGGATATGGAGAAGAAAGTCCTCAATCCATACCGTAGGATCTGTTGTTCCATCCTATGATTCGATGTTTATGGGTTTAAACCCCTTTGGGAATTCGTGGTCCATTACTTCGTCAGTGAAGCAAAGTGGGTGAGCGGCACCTCTGTATCGGGATGCATAGCGACGTAGCTCGGATAGAGTTCGTCTGCGGTTATCGGCCCGGGCGTGGGTATGGCTATTGCGTTCGGCTAGATAGCCATCATCGCGTGTCGGGGCACGTCCCCATGATCCATAGATTGATCTATTCTGACTTGCTCTACCGTCCGAGTCCTGTCATAGGTCATATGTGTGTTCCCGATCTGTTTTATGTTTGGCTTGAGTTCCCGCTTTATCCTGACCACGTGCTGGTCGGTCAGCCGCATTGCGCAATGATGATACGGGCTCCCGCGCCTCGTCATCGGACTAAGGTTGCAGTTTGCGCTTTGGGTAACTCTGAGCTGGGTGCTTGAGGCCGTATTCTTTGGCTGCCAGGACATCAGTCCATCTATCATTGAGCAGATCTTGATCAGCTTGAAGCTGCTGCTGTTTCTTTTTCAGACTCCTTGCAGTGGCTATTAGCTGGCGTTTGAAGCGCTCCTGCTCGAGAGGTTCCTCTGGCACGATAAAATCCTCGGTGCCGAGGCTCGCCTCATCCTCGGGGAGCGGAAGATGATTACAGTTCTCCGAGTCTTCGTGCTTGGCCAGTTCATCAGGTCTAACTTTCCCGTCTTCCCATTCATCTTGTTCGGAAGTTGCATAAATGGGGTCTTCATTGTCTTTGGCACCGTCCGGAGTGTTATCTTCTCCTGAGCAGGTGTTGCCATCTTTGCTGCGGTGTGACTTAGAGCGGCGCCGCTGACGCCGGCACTTTGGTAGTATCTCGGGAGTTTTATCCTCGACTAGATCTTCCTTGTCATCGCTGCTATTCTCTTTTGGTGCATCCACCATGTATATGTCATATGACGAAGTGGTCGTCCTGCTTCCGGTGAACAATGGGTTTTGGGCCTCTTCTACTCCGGCATCATCGTCCATACCGTCGATGTCGTCGGAGCCGTAATCAAGCATGTCAGTTGAGTCTTCGACAGTGGCTATTAAGTGGGCGGGGGTGGGAAGGGAAATTCGTCATCAGCCTCTAGTTCAAACCGGATATAATTTGGTCGTGAGTCCCCTGGTAAGGAGAGTGTTTTGAATGAGTTTAGCACATCGCCTAAGGGCGAGTGCCGGAAGACGTCTGCGAAGCTGAATTCAACGATCGACACCCGATCAAGCTCGTCGTGTGCGGATGCACATGCTTCAGAACCTGTAGCCGGAAACGTGTCCGAGGTTCTGGCAATACAGATCTTACTTGAGGTTGGGTCTGTGTGCGGCTCCAACGCCGCTGAGTTTGCGGCCTCCGTGGTGGGATTGAGCCTCCCGTCCTCGGATGGCGTGACCTGCTCCAGATCTAGAGCCGAAGCAGTTGTAGGTTCTATCTCCTGGGTGTAGTTCGATGACAGATTTAGGCCATGTTCATCGTGGTGGCAGGGAGCGGCTACTGCCGCGGTCTCGAATCCGTCGAAGATCAAGTCTCCATGGATGTCTGCGACGTAGTTCAAGCTTCCAAATCTGACCTGATGGCCAGGGGCGTAGCTATCGATCTCCTCTAGATGGCCAAGTGAGTTGGCCCACTGAGCGAAGCCGCCGAACACGAAGATCTATCCAGGGGAAGGTTTCTCCCTAGAGAATGTTGTTGTTTATGATTGATGGGGCCATCAAACCTCTTGGCGATGACACAGCGGAACTCTCAATGAAACCACCAATGTCAGTGTCAAAACCGGCGGATCTCGGGTAGGGGGTCCCGAACTATGCGTCTGAGGTTGATGGTAACAGGAGACAGGGAACACAATGTTTACCCAGGTTCGGGCCCTCTCGATGGAGGTAAAACCCTACGTCCTGCTAGATTAATATTGATGAGTATGGGGGTTACAAGAGTTGATCTACCATGAGATCGTAATGGCTAAAACCTTAGAAGTCTAGCCTATCTGATTATGATTGTCCTTACGGACTAAACCCTCCAGTTTATATAGACAGCGGAGGGGACTAGGGTTATACAAAGTCGGTTACATAGAAAGGAAATAGTATATCTGGCCGCCTGGCTTGCCATCCACGCAAAGAAGAGTCCTATATGGACACGGGAGAAAGTCTTCCATCTTGTATCTTCATGGCCCAATAGTCCGGCCCATGTCCAACAGGCCGTACGCCCGAGGACCCCATAGTCCAGGACTCCCTCACCTGGCGCGCCAAATGTCAGATTTCGGGTTCCGGCAAAACCCTTGAGGTTCGAACACCGGGTGCGCACAAAGATCTCTCCCCCCTCTAGCTCGCACACATCATGCTCTCACGGCCTAGCTCGACAAACCCAAAGAACAAGAGACACAAGAGTTTATACTGGTTTGGGCCACCGATGTAGTGTAATACCCTACTCTAGTGTGGTGTGGTGGATTGCCTCTTGGGCTGTGGTTGAACAGTTACAAGGGAAGAACAGCCTCCTGAGGAGAGGTGCTCTTGTGCTTGGCGAACTTGTGTGCGGCTATGGATGGAATGGCTCCGATCCAATCTGTCCCCCCTCTTACGGTGGTGGCTAGTCCTATTTATAGAGGCCTTGGTCCTCTCCCCAAATATTGAGCGGGAAGGGATCCCACAACGGTCAAATTCGAAGGGAAACAACTAGTAAAAGTTATCCTGACAAAAGTAGTCTTCGCCTGCCAAAGGCTCTGGTGGCGACACCGTCTTGGGCTCCATGGTGACCTCCATCCTGCTGTCATGTTGGTCTTGGTCTTGTTGCACCTATATGGAAACCTTTGCCTGATGCCTCGGGACTCCTCGCCTGCGCTTGCCTCTTTAGCACCAAAGAGGAAACGAGGACACTACGCGCTGGCGCCCGCCTAGCTCCAGTCGTGATGGCTTGCATCACAGAAACCTCGCGAGGTGTCCCTTGCCTTGATCTCTCCACCCCTCGCGAGCCAGCCTGGTGAGGCCGCCCCTGAGGAGGTCTTGCGTTATCCGCCTCGCGAGGCTCGGCCCCTCGCGAGGGTCTTGAGTGTTTGCTGGTGAAGATGGGCCGTACAGGGCCGCTGGTGGAGCCACGCTGCGGGCCGCATGCAGGCAAGTCTAGGGACCCCCGTTCCCGGGACGCCAACACTTGTTATTTTGCTTTACTTTTTGTAATCTTTTATATCTATCTCTATCAGATCTCACATTTGCAGGTGACCATGAAGGGATTGATAACCCTTTATGACGTTGGGTGCAAGTGTTTGATTGTTTGTGTAGGTGCATATATTGGGGACTTGTGTGTTTCTCCTACTGGATCGATACCTTGGTCCTTAACTGAGGGAAATACTTATCACTACTTTGTTGCATCACCCTTTCCTCTTCAAGGGAAAAACCAACGCAAGCTCAAGAAGTAGCATTTGCCTCCAAGAAACGAAAGTTGTTGCCATCTCGTCGTCCCTTGTTACCGAGACGCTCGGTGCCCGCTTCGCAGATTTCTTCTTCCTACCATCCACGAACACGCGCAGGTGCATCCTTCTTGCCTGGCAGAGCGACATTGTCAGCCTGACTTACCCAACAATTGGTGACCACTTTATCAATGTGCTTGTTTACCTGTGCGACAGTAGTCTGCACAGGTGTCTACAGACTGCCAGATGACGCTGGCAAAATTATCTTCCTTTTCAACCTCCATGACATGCGATATTGCTGCACCGGCCCCTCCTCCATGGTGGAAATTTCAACATGATCACCACAGCGGAAGATAAGAATAATGGCAACCTTCACGGGGCCACCATGTGCTTCTTCAGACACTTCATTGCTGATGAGGAGCTCCGGGATATGTATATGCATGGATGCCACTATACTTGGTCGAACGAGCGCGACGTACCCACCCTGGTGTGCATCAATCATGTACTCTGCACCGTGGGCTGGGAGACTAACCATCTCAGATGCATGCTTGATGCTTGTCCTCCGCCGCATAGTATCATGCACCCCTCATCATCGAATCCAACCCACGATCCTCGTAGCCCAGACGCTTCCATTTCAAAAGATTCTGGCCCAATCTACAAGGCTATCACCAGGTTGTGGTCGAGGCATGGGCCTCAACACCCGCTGAGTCGGACCCCTTCCGCCGCATCTTTGCGTGCCTGCATAACATGGCAAAACATATACATCGTTGGAGCTCCAAAAATGTGGGCAACGTCTCGCTTTAGCTTTGTGTTGCATGGGAGCTCATCGCGCGGCTTGAAGTGGCTCAAGACACCAGGCTACTCTCGCCTACCGAGACATGGCTTCATTGAAAGCTTAAAGCATCGTACCTGGGACTGGCATCCCTGAGCGCACCCTGGCCAGGTAACGCGCGCTTCAACTTCCTTAAAGCCGGTGACACAAACCCGGATTTCTTTCATCTACATGCTGCACAACATGCCCATAAAACCTCCATCTTCCCGCTCCAAGTTGACGGATCCACCATGTCTGGGAACATGACGATCACCGAGGCCACGTTCCATCACTTCACAACAATCCTCGGCACTCCGGCTGAGCATCTATCCTCCATCGACCTCGATGCTCTCGACCCATGCTCGTTTGAGCTGCAAGTCCTTGAGTTACCTTTTCCTAAGGCCAAACTTTGGGATACCATCAAGCAACTGCCAAAGGGGAAGGCGCCTGGGCCCAATGGAATTACTTCTGAATTCCTTCACGCCTCCTGGACGACCATCAAGGACGATTTTGTCGAAGCCTTTGAAAAGCTTTACCACCTCAATGGCCAGGGATTCCAGTGAGTGAATAAGGCACTCCTCACCTTGATTACGAAAAGCCTGACACCGGCACGCTCTCGGACTACCGACTGATTAGCTTAATTCATCTTGTCACCAAGCTCTTCGTCAAAGTGCTCTCGCTTCGCCTCGTGCCCCGCCTCGGCACAATGGTCTCCACCAACCAAAGGGCCTTCATCACCGACCGATGCATCCACAATAACTTCTTACTCATCCAGCAAAGCATGCAGTAACTACACAACCTCCAACACCCGCATGTCATTCTCAAGCCAACATTGCGCGTGCCTTCAACTCCGTCTCATGGGCATTCCTCCTCGAGACCTGAGGGAGTCCTGGATTAGGGGGTGTCCAGATAGCCGGACTATACCTTCAGCCAGACTCCTGGACTATGAAGATATAAGATTGAAGACTTCGTCCCGTGTCCGGATGGGACTTTCCTTGGCGTGGAAGGCAAGCTTGGCGATGCGATATTCAAGATCTCCTACCATTGTAACCGACTTTGTGTAACCCTAACCCTATCCGATGTCTATATAAACCGGAGGGTTGTAGTCCGTAGGAGAGAATCAACTCCATACACAATCATACCATAGGCTAGCTTCTAGGGTTTAGCCTCCTTGATCTCGTGGTAGATCCACTCTTGTACTACCCATATCATCAATATTAATCAAGCAGGAGTAGGGTTTTACCTCCATCGAGAGGGCCCGAACCTGGGTAAAACAAAGTGTCCCCTGTCTCCTGTTACCATCCGGCCTAGACGCACAGTTCGGGACCCCCTACCCGAGATCCGTCAGTTTTGACACCGACATTGGTGCTTTCATTGAGAGTTCCTCTGTGTCGTCGCCTTCAGGCCCGATGGCTCCTTCGATCTTCAACAACAATGTGGTCCAGGGTGAGACTTTCCTCCCCAGACAGATCTTCATCTTCGGCGGCTTCGCACTGCGGGCCAATTCGCTTGGCCACCTTGAGCAGATCGGAAGCTACGCCCCGGGACATTAGGTCAGGTTTGGAAGCCTAAACTATACGGCTGACATCCGCGGAGACTTGATCTTTGACGGATTCGAGCGACAGCCAAGCGTGCTGCACTGTCTCGATGGGCATGATATAGCTCTGCCGCCGAACAGCACCGTGGAGGCCGCACATGCACCAGTTTCGACCATTGATTCGGAACCTACTGCGCCAATCGAGGATCAGCGGTTGGACGCTGCCTCAAGGGCTGCGATCTCAGAGGCGATCGAGCCGAACTCCAGCCCCGCGCTCCGCACGGCCCGTGACTCCGAGGAGCTAGATTCCTCTCCGAACTCCGAGACCCCCGCGCCCCTGCCAATCGAATCCGATTGGGCGCCGGTAATGGAAGTCACCGCAGCAGACATCTTTTAGCACTCGCCCTTCAGCAACATCCTGAATTCCCTAAAGTCTCTCTCTTTATCAGGAGAGCCCTGGCTGGATTACGATCAGCAAGGATGGGATACGGACGACGAAGAAATTCATAGCCCACCCACCACCCACTTGGTAGCCACCGTCGACAATTTAAACGACGTGCTCAACTTCGACTCCGGAGACATCGACAGCTTGGATGACGATGCAGGAGATACCGATGAACCAACGCCCATAGGGCATTGGACAGCCACCTCATCTCACGATGTGTTCATGGTGGACACCCCTAAAGGAAGCGACAACGAGGAAAAAGGGGATGGGACGAGAGATCGACCCCCCGAAAAGCAATCAAAGCGTCGACGTAAACGCCGACCCAAGCTCCGCCTCGACAAAAACCCAGCCATAGAGCAGGACGAGCCGGTGGACGACGAGCAGGCCTTTGAGCAACCGTCCGAACAAGGAAACACGGATAGAGAAACCGAACATCCCTCTTCTGGCGAAAACGGCAACCTCACGCCGAATAAACCTACGGAGCAGAAGAATCTCCACGAGAGGCTTGTTGCAACTGCACGAAGCCTAAAGAAGCAGAAGCGGATGCTAAAAACAGCGGAAGACGCACTTCGGATTAGATGGAGTAAAGTAATCAATACCACAGATAAGTACGGCGATAGTCGCCGCACTAAAAGCTATCCGAAAAGAAAGCTACTGCCTGAATTCGACAAAGAGGCCCAAGAGACCTCGCATTCAAAAAATGAAAAAGCCACACGGTCGGATAGACAACCCCATAAAGCGGCAAGCGGTGCCGCACTCAAATCGGCATGCGACCGTCTTAAGGATTCACATCATGGCCCAGTCAGGTCCATTTACGGCGAAGAAAGCAAGCTCTCGTAAGCAACACTATGAAGCCATCATCAGAATCCGGCACACCCAGATACAGGGGCGCCGCACACCCTCTATGTTTCATCGATGAGGTCCTGGACTATGAATTCCCAAAGGTATTCAAACCCGTAAACATAGAGGCATATGATGGAACAACAGACCCTGGAGTCTGGATCGAGGATTATATCCTCCACATACATATGGCCAGAGGAGATGATCTCCACGCCATAAAATATCTACCCCTTAAATTTAAAGGGCCAGTCGGGCATTGGCTTAAAAGCCTTCCAGAAAACACAATTGGAAGCTGGGCAGAGCTCGAGGATGCTTTCCGAGCAAACTTTCAAGGGACCTATGTCCGTCCCCCGGATGCAGACGATCTCAGTCACATAACTTAACAACCCGAAGAATCAGCTCGGCAGTTCTGGAATAGATTCCTCACTAAAAAGAATCAGATAGTCGACTGTCCGGACGCTGAAGCCTTAGCAACTTTCAGGCATAATGTCCGAGACGAATGGCTCGCTAGACACCTCGGCCAAGAGAAGCCAAGAACAATGGCCGCACTAACAAGCCTCATGACCCGCTTTTGTGCAGGAGAGGACAGCTGGTTGGCAAGATGCAGCCCCAACAATCCAAGTACATCCGAAACTAGGGATGGAAATGGAAAACCGCGACGCAACAAGGATCGTCGTTGGACTAACGACAAAAGTCCAAAGAGCACGGCAGTCAATGCCGGATTCAAAGGCTCACGACAAAATCAGGAAAAATCGCCCCCCAGGATAACAGGGACGATCCATCCAACCTAAATAAAATCCTGGACAGGATATGTCAGATACACAGTACTCCTCGGAAGCCTGCTAACCATACCCACAGAGACTGTTGGGTTTTCAAACAATCCGGCAGACTCAATGCCGAACACAAGGGGCTCGACACACCAAGCGAGGACGGGGATGAACCCCAAAAGCAGAGCACCAGGAAACAAAGGAACTTCCCACAGGAAGTAAAAACAGTGAACTCACTTCACATAACAAAACGTGCGGCGCCCGTAAAGGTATGCACCACACGGCCCAAAGGGTCCTGCCACTGGTTGTCAAAACCGATCATCTTCGATCAGCTAGATTATTCTAGAAATATCAAGAATGTAGGCTGGACTGCCTTGATACTCGATCCAATAATTGGCGGACTCAAGTTTTCAAATGTCCTTATGGACGGCGGCAGTGGACTAAACCTGATATATCAGGATACAATCCAGCTCATGGGGATAAACCCAGCAAGAATCCGCCGCAGTAAAACCTCCTTTCAAGGGGTTATACTTGGTCTGGACACCCATTGTACGGGTTCTCTCCGGCTGACAGTCACATTCGGCTCTGCCGATAACCTCCACCGTGAAAAGCTTACCTTCCATATCGCCCCATTCTCAAGTCGCTATCGAGCACTACTGAGACGCGAAGCTTTCGCTTGCTTTAACGCAATACCACATTATGCATCTCTTACGCTCAAGATGCCCGGACCGCGAGGCGTCATCTCTTTGAAGGGGGAGCACTAAAGTGCACCTCCCCAAGCGGAGGACTGCGCGGCCGCTTTAACAGCCTCATAGCAAAATGGCCTCACCGGCCAATAAACTTTGAAATAGGTCATTCAAGACCACGAACACGGATAGACGAGTTCGGTGCAAAATCATCACTGATGCAGGCCTAGAAGCCATATACCCCCGCACAAGGGGCTCCACGCATATACAATAAGAGACAATAAAGCTCAATCTCATATATCTTACTTTATACTTTGCTTATTTTAAGTTTTTCCGGCGCGACCCATTTTTAATGCAGTTCCTCTCTTTTACAGATGAACGTCGTGCAACGCCCGTCCAGAATACGGCACAACGGAGACACAGGCGCAGACGTGCAGTAGGGACCCGTTCTAAAGGATTCTTTTTAGATTAAGTCCCTATGTAAACCTTTTTTACTGTCTCTCGTTGTTACACATCCCCTGGTTTTTTCCTTTCCGTTATAGCCAAGGAGGAGGCTGGCGTCTTGGCATGTGGCCACGTCAGAATTTTTGCACGTACCTGGACACTAGGGGCTTTTTTAATAAAGAGTGTTGTTTTGCCCGCACTCATAAAGACCGAACACCTTAGGGAGTGTTCGGCGTCACGAGTTTTGGCACTATATGCATCAGCTCCGAATCATGTCTTTGGTCAAATGTTGGGTTGCCCGGCTCTTGAGTTCGGCTACCTTACGTTCCGCTCTATCGGCTAAGGTAGCACCAGGAGAACTACTGCGATTGTGCCCCCGGTTCGGCCAGGGCGAGCACCTCAGTAGAGAAAGCCGAAAACTGACTGTCATGATGTAACGTGAGACTGGTCAACCACTCGATGACCTATCGGAATCTATCGGATTCCTCCGCTTTAACGAAGGACCGCTTCCCGGTCAGGCACATACGCGCCCCGAATTCAGACGAGCGCAGTTGCCACAAAGGAGCTACCTAAAGAGTCTCATTGTCAAACTCCTAAGGCTAAGTGAAAGTGTTAAAGCATTATAGTCCGGTTGCCTGGCCCGCTACGCTATCACCTCCTTTGTAGGACCAAGACGTTGGATTAAGTGTGAAAATGCGTCTTCTGCGAGCACCCCCCGCACTATGTGCATGGGGGCTGAAGCCAACGACTGCCATCTTTCAGATTCTATATATATATATATATATATATATATATATATATATATATATATATATATATCTTAAAATGGCCGCATAGAAGGTGTTCAAAATACTTGAAGGCACAAGTATAAAAAAGGCCACTACAGTTTATCAAAATATCACTTTATAATTACATATGCTATCATAACATAGCATCTTTCGGGCACTGCGTCTCTATTACACGAGCGCCTTCAAGAACTTCCTGAAAATAGTGCTCGGAGGGTAATCGGCTTTGGTCCGAATCTCGGGACGCAACAACGGTGGTCTCCATCTCTGCCCAGTATGTCTTAACACGGGCAAGAGCCATCCGTGCGCCCTCTATGCATGCTGACCTCTTAATTGCATTTATACGCGGCCGCGTCAAGGAATTGCTGCACCAAGCTGAAATAACTCTTCGGCTCCGATCTCCCCGGCCATAGATGATCCATGACGTACTTCATGGCGAGCCCAGACAACCTATTCAGTTCGGCCCATTGAGCCAAACGATCATCCACTGCCAGTGGACGCTCTGGATTATGAAACTGCGACCAGAAAAGCTTTTCCACTTCGCCATCTTTCTGATCTCGAAAGTGTTCGGTCGCATCAGCGGCACTTGTTGCCAAGTCCAGATAGGTGTCCTTCACACTCCACATCCGGTCCAACGGAGCAAACTTCGGATCACAAATCTTCCTCCGCAGCATAAAGGGCTTTCCAGCCGCAATCTATTCGGCCTGACGCAGCTCCTCTTTCGCAGCTCTCATCGCAGAGCAAGCATCCTTGGCATCGGCAACGGCCTTCTCTAAGTCCGTCTGTTTCGCCTGGTCTTCTTTCTCAAGAAGTTTGCAACGGTCTGCAGCGCTCTTTAACTTCTCGGCCATCTCGGCCAGCTCCTCTTTGCTTCGGCAGTGAGCAGCCTGTTCGGCTCTCAACTCTTCAAGGGCCTTCTTGGCAGCCGCATTGCTTTTTCTGGCTTGCTCCTTAGCTCGGGCAAGTTCTACCCTAAGATTCTCCACGGCGGCCGTACCATCTGCATCAAGCACACATGTTGTAAGACACTGGCATGAAGCTCCTCTTACCTAATGCCGCCCGAAGAATTACATACCTTGAGCCTCATTAAGCCGCTTGTTGACAAGCACGATGTCGGCATCTGCCAAGTCCAGTTGCTGCTTTAGTTCGGCCAAATCATTAGTCCGGCTTGATTCCGGACACCTCGCCACCTACATTCAAAGGCAACATCTTAGACCTAGGATTATGATCATCTACGTGCCATCAATTCTTGACAACACGCAGAGTCTCAGGGGCTACTATCTACACAGGGCGCATCTTATTTATGCGCAACTGACAAAAGTGTACATTATCTAACGTACCTCAAAACCCGTCAGTAAATTTTTGACGGCCTCATACAATCTGCTTTTCGCGGATGAAATCCTTTCAATCACCGTGCCCAACAAGGCACGGTGCTCTTCTGAGATAGCAGCTTGCCCCAGCAGAATCTTTAGTTCTTCCGGCCGAGCACAAGACGGTGCCAGACTTGGCTTATGGCCTCTTTCGAAGGCCGGACGCGGAGGACTTCGGGGGACCGCACTGCCACCCCCCATCCCTGCCGGATTCGGAGAAGCCCTCCGTGACGACACCTCAGGGTCGCCCGCCTCGCTGGGCGGCACGGCAGGGGGAGGTGTTCCGCTCTCCATCATCTCCGGAAGAAGATCCCCCGAAGACGAGCTCTGCTGCGAGGGGCTGAGGTCCGAGCTACAAGGTAAAATTTCGGTTAATCTTCTCAGTTATAAATCAAGGATTTCTCTCATCCCTCAAAAGGAAAATCGCTTCTCCACTTACGGCTCGCTGGAGGGCCGATCCCCTTGAGGGCGTAGTCCGGCCGAGGAACTCCCCAGCGCCGGACCCTCTGACGAGGATTTTCTCCCCCGTTTCGAGGCCATGTTTACGGGCCGTCAGAGGCGGCTCTCTTCTTCCCCTTAGGAGAGGAATTGTCGGTTCCTCCCTTCGGAGAAGCCTCCTTCGAGGAGGCCATAGCTTCCTTGCCCTCCCCCTCCAAAGGCATTATCTCTAGCATCCTGACTAGCACAGGATCCGGCCTGGTTTCAGGAAGGGGAGCCGGACACCTGATCAGCTTCGCCTTCGCTATCCACTCCTGTTTAAGAGGACGGCTCTTTTAGGGGCAAGTTAATGACAACTATACGGATAGAAGGTCCGGGCACAGGGTTGCTTACTTGAGTATCCGGGCGGTTGCAGCTTAGGCCTGCATCCTCGGTCAAATCCGGACACATCCCTTGTGATCCGAAGAACATTCTATACATCTCCGTGGGCGTTGCGCCCATAAAATTCTGGAGAGCTCGCGGTCCCTCGGGATTAAACTCCCACAGGCGAAGGGGGCGACGTTTGCCGGGCAATATTCGGCGAATCAGCATGACCTGCGTCACCTTGACCAAACTGGGGTCTCCTTCCAAGAGATCCTTAATTTGGCCCTGTAACAGGGGCACGTCTTTGGGCAAACCCCAATCCAATCCTTTGTTGGCCCATGACGCTAGCCGTGATGGGGGACCCGAGCGAAAGGCAGGAGGCGCCGCCCACTTGGCGCTCCTGGGAGTGGTGATATAGAACCATTCTCGTTGCCACGAGCCGAGCTCCTCTTGAAAGAAGCCCTCGGGCCATGGAGCATCGGCATTCTTACTTATGACGGCACCTCCGCACTCTGCGTGCCGTCCCTCGATCATCTTCGGCTCCACTCCAAAAGTCTTGAGCCATAATCCGAAGTGAGGAGTAACACGGAGGAATGCTTCGCACACAATGATGAATGAAGAAATGTGGAGGATGGACTCCGGAGCTAAGTCATGAAATTCCAGCCCGTAGTAAAACAGCAGCCCCCTCACGAAGGGATCCATCGGGAAGCCTAACCCCCGAAGGAAGTGAGACATGAACACTACGCTCTCACCGGGCTGGGGACTGGGAATAGCCTGCCCTTGGGCGGGCAACCTATGCGGAATTTCGGCGGTCAAGAACTTAGCCTCTCTCAACTTTAGCACGTCCTCCTCCGTAACGGAGGAAGGCGTCCATCGGCCCTGAAGGTCGGAACCGGACATTGTCGAAAGTCCGAAGCGCCTGGAATCTGAAGCCTAGCGTGATGGAACTCGAGGCGACGGGCGAACTCGTTTTGAGATTGAAAAAAGGAGTAAGGCCTTGGTCTCTTTATAAGAGGTCGAATACCAGGAGCCCTCCCTGTAACCGTTTAGGGCTCGCCTTTAATCGAGAAAACATGCTAACGGGCACGATTGGGTTACCCACGTCCGTATTGATGAGAATCCCGTAAGTAAAGGGGACACGATCTCTGCTTTGACAAGACATGCCAAGGAAACCGCCTCGCAAAACATACTGAGGTGGAAAAATAAAAACGATTCGAGTAAAGGACTTGGCGGTAGTGTGATGGCGCACTGCAGAATACGTCAGCAGATTTGATTTGTGTTAATATTATTCTCTCTATGGCAATATGTGGAAACTTATTTTACAGAGCCGGACACTACTCTTGGTGATTACAATCTTCTATGAAGGACTTGGAGGAGGAACCCTCCTTGCAATGCCGAAGACAATTTGCGCGCTGGACTCGTCATCATTGAAGCCTGGTTCAGGGGCTACTGAGGGAGTCCTGGATTAGGGGGTGTTCGGATAGCCGGACTATACCTTCAGCCGGACTCCTGGACTATGAAGATATAAGATTGAAGACTTCGTCCCATGTCCGGATGGGACTTTCCTTGGCGTGGAAGGCAAGCTTGGCGATGCAATATTCAAGATCTCCTACCATTGTAACCGACTCTGTGTAACCCTAACCCTATCCGATGTCTATATAAACCGGAGGGTTGTAGTCCGTAGGAGAGAATCAACTCCATACACAATCATACCATAGGCTAGCTTCTAGGGTTTAGCCTCCTTGATCTCGTGGTAAATCCACTCTTGTACTACCCATATCATCAATATTAATCAAGCATGAGTAGGGTTTTACCTCCATCGAGAGGGCCCGAACCTGGGTAAAACAAAGTGTCCCCTGTCTCCTGTTACCATCCGGCCTAGACGCATAGTTCGGGACCCCCTACCCGAGATCCGCCGGTTTTGACACCGACAAGACCCTTCGGCATCTCGACTTCGGCCACCATTGGCATGAATGGATTTTCATTCTCCTCGGCATGACTAGAACGCGCGTCCTCATCAATTGGGCCCCGGGGCCACCAATCCTACACCGATGTGGACTACGAAAAGGGGACCACGTCTCCCCATGCTCTTCGTCATGGTGATCGACACGCTCAATAACCTCATCTGACAGGCGGCCAGCTACGGCGTGCTTCAACGCCTCACCCTGTGTCACATGACATCGAGCATCTCTCTATATGCCGATGATGTGGTGATCTTCTACCATCTAGACGCACGGATCTCACGCTACGCGTCTTCGATGCTCCCTTCGGTATGCACACCAACCTGGCCAAGTGTGCTGCAACCCCCATCCAATGCACGCCCACGGACCGGGCCGCGATCACCGCGAGCTTTGCCTGCCCGATCCAGGATTTCCCTTCTACATATCTTGGCTTGCCACTTTCTATTCGCAAGACCAGCGCCAACACCCTGCAACCGATCATCGACAAGCTGGAGCAAAGGCTTTCACCTTGATCGGCATCCGTGATGTCGCGAGGGGATCGGCTTGCACTTTGTAGGCATGTCCTTTCGGCCATGCTCGTGCACGTCCTCACCACGGTGGCCATAACCCCCCCCCCCAATCCTCAAGCAAATTAACCATCTCATCTGCAACTTCCTCTAGTATGGGCTCAAGGAGGCGAGCGGTGGCCACTATCTCATGAGCTGGCACCATGTCTGTCGGATGGTCTCCCTTGGCGGCCTCGGAATCCCCGACCTTCAGCGTGTTGGCATCTTTCTGCGCACTCGTTGGCTCTGGCTTAAAAAGCATAGACGCATCGCGCCCTTGGCAGCATCTCCACATCCTGAGCTGTCCGGTGGTCCAAGCCATCTTGAAAGCCTCTAGTACTTGGACGGTCGGCGACGGACGCACCTGCAAGTTCTGGGAGGACCATTGGCTCGATGGCCAATCCATCGCCAAGGTCACACCACCGGTACATGGCTTCGTTCCCAAGTGGCGGTGCAAAATGCGGTCGGTGCCTGATGGACTGCTAAACTGCGCCTAGACCGCAAACATTTCTACTTCTTGAGCTTGCGTTGGTTTTTTCCTTGAAGAGGAAAGGGTGATGCAACAAAGTAGAGATAAGTATTTCCCTCGGTTTGAGAACCAAGGTATCAATCCAGTATGAGAAGAACACACAAGTCACCTAATGCCTGCACAAACAATCAAACACTTGCACTTAACGTGAAAAAGGGGTTGTCAATCCCTTCATGGTCACTTGCAAAGGTGAGATCTGATAAAGATGGATGAATAAAACTAAAAAAAATAAAATATTTGTGGGTTTTTTGTTGTATAGATCTAAAATTAAAGATTACAAAATTGTAGATCGGAAACTAATATGATGGAAAATAGACCTAGGGGCCATAGGTTTCACTAGAGGTTTCTCTCTTGAAGGCAAATAATACGGTGGGTGAACAAATTATTGTCAAGCAATTAATAGAAAAGCGCAAAGTTATGATGATATACAAGGCAATGATTATGTAATATAGGCATCACGTCAGTGTCAAGTAGACCGACTCCTGCCTGCATCTACTACTATTACTCCACACATCGACCGACTCCTGCCCACATCTGGAGTATTAAGTTCATGAAGAACAGAGTAACGCTTTAAGTAAGATGACATGATGGAGAGGAATAAACTCAAGCAATATGATGTAAACCCCTGCTACCTCTTTTAGCACTGTGTTGGTTTTCCCCGAAGAGGAAGGGATGATGCAGCAGAGTAGCATAAGTATTTCCCTCAGTTTTTGAGAACCAAGGTATCAATCCAGTAGGAGGCTACGTGCGAGTCCCTCGCACCTGCACAAAACAAACAAATCCTCGCAACCAACGCAAATAGGGGTTGTCAATCCCTATAGGGCCACTTACGAGAGTGAGATCTGATAGATATGATAAGATAATATTTTTGGTATTTTTATGATAAATATGCAAAGTAAAATAAAGGCAAAGTAAATAGCAAAGTAAATAACTAAGTAGTAGGAGATTGATATGATAAAGATGGACCCGGGGGCCATAGGTTTCACTAGTGGCTTCTCTCGAGAGCATAAGTATTATACGGTGGGTGAACAAATTACTGTTGAGCAATTGACAGAATTGAGCATAGTTATGAGAATATCTAGGTATGATAATGTATATAGGCATCACGTCCGAGACAAGTAGACCGACTCCTGCCTGCATCTACTACTATTACTCCACTCATCGACCGCTATCCAGCATGCATCTAGAGTATTAAGTTAAAAACAGAGTAACGCCTTAAGCAAGATGACATGATGTAGAGGGATAGACTCATGCAATATGAAGAAAACCCCATCTTGTTATCCTCGATGGCAACAATACAATACGTGCCTTGCTGCCCTTACTGTCACCGGGAAAGGACACCACAAGATTGAACCCAAAGCTAAGCACTTCTCCCATTGCAAGAAAGATCAATCTAGTAGGCCAAACCAAACTGATAATTCGAAGAGACTTTCAAAGATAACCAATTATACATAAAAGAATTCAGAGAAGATTCAAATATTATTCATAGATAGACTTGATCGTAAACCCACAATTCATCGATCTCAACAAACACACCGCAAAAAGAAGATTACATCGAATAGATCTCCACAAGAGAGGGGGAGAACATTGTATTGAGATCCAAAAAGAGAGAAGAAGCCATCTAGCTACTAGTTATGGACCCGTAGGTCTGAGGTAAACTACTCACACTTCATCGGAGAGGCTATGGTGTTGATGTACAAGCCCTCCGTGATCGATGCCCCCTCCGGTGGAGCTCCGGAACAGGCCCCAAGATGGGATCTCGTGGATATAGAAATTTACGGCGGTGGAATTAGGGTCTTGGCTCCGTATCTGATCGTTTGGTAGTACGTGGGTATATATAGGAGGAAGAAGTATGTCGGTGGAGCAATAGGGGGCCCATGAGGGTGGAGGGCGCGCCTGGGGGGTAGGCGTGCCCCCTACCTCGTGGCCTCCTGTTACGTGTCTTGACGTAGGGTCCAAGTCTCCTGAGTTGTATTCGAAGAGAAAATCACGTTCCTGAAGGTTTCATTCCGTTTGGACTCCGTTTGATATTCCTTTTCTTCGAAACCCTAAAACAGGCAAAAAAACAGCAATTCTGGGCTGGGCCTCTAGTTAATAGGTTAGTCCCAAAAATAATATAAAAGTGGATAATAAAGCCCAATAATGTCCAAAACAGTAGATAATATAGCAGGGAGCAATAAAAAATTATAGATACGTTGGAGACATATCAAGTATCCTCAAGCTTAATTCCTACTCGTCCTCGAGTAGGTAAATGATAAAAACAGAATTTTTGATGCGGACTGCTACTTGGCATAATTTTAATGTAATTCTTCTTAATTGTGGTATGAATATTCAGATCCGAAAGATTCAAGAAAAAAGTTAATATTGACATAAAAATGATAATAATTCAAGCATACTAACAAAGCAATTATGTCTTCTCAAAATAACATGGCTAAAGAAAGTTATCCCTACAAAACCATATAGTCTGGCTATGCTCTATCTTCACCACACAAAATATTCAAATCATGCACAACCCCGATGACAAGCCAAGCAATTGTTTCATACTTTGACATTCTCAAAACTTTTTCAATCTTCACGCAATACATGAGCGTGAGCCATGGATATAGCACTATAGGTGGAATAGAGTGGTGGTTGTGGAGAAGACAAAAAGGAGAAGATAGTCTCACATCAACTAGGTGTATTAACGGGCTATGGAGATGCACATCAATAGATATCAATGTGAGTGAGTAGGGATTGCCATGCAACGAATGCACTAGAGCTATAAGTATATGAAAGCTCAAAAAGAAACTAAGTGGGTGTGCATACAACTAGCTTGCTCATCAAGACCTAGGGCAATTTGAGGAAGCCCATCATTGGAATATACAAGCCAAGTTCTATAATGAAAGATTCCCACTAGTATATGAAAGTGATAACATGAGAGACTCTCTACTATGAAGATCATGGTGGTACTTCAAAGCACAAGTGTGGTAAAAGGATAGTTACATTGTCCCTTCTCTCTTTTTCTCTCATTTTTTATTTTTTATTTGGGCCTTTTCTCTTCTTTTTATGGCCTCTTTCTTCTCTTTTTTATTAGGGCTTCTTTGGCCTCTTTTATTTATTTTTCGTCCGGAGTCTCATCCCGACTTGTGGGGGAATCATAGTCTCCATCATCCTTTCCTCACTGGGACAATGCTCTAATAATGATGATCATCACACTTTTATTTTTCTTACAACTCAACAATTACAACTCGATACTTAGAACAAAATATGACTCTATATGAATGCCTCCGGTGGTGTACCGGGATATGCAATGATGCATGAGTGACAAGTATGGAAGAATTATGAATGGTGGCTTCGCCACAAATACTATGTCAACTACATGATCATGCTAAGCAATATGACAATGATGGAGTGTGTCATAAACGGAATGCTGGAAAGTTGCATGGCAATATATCTCGGAACGGCTATGGAAATGCCATAATAGGTAGGTATGGTGGCTGTTTTGAGGAAGTTATATGGGGGGTGTATGATACCGGCGAAAGGTGCACGGTATTAGAGAGGCTAGCAAAGGTGGAAGGGTGAGAGTGCGTATAATCCATGGACTCAACATTAGTCATAAAGAACTCATATACTTATTGCAAAAATCTTCAAGTTATCAAAGCAAAGTATTACGTGCATGCTCCTTGGGGGATAGATTGGTAGGAAAAAACCATTGCTCGTCCCCGACCGCCACTCATAAGGAAGACAATCAATAAATAAATCATGCTCTGAATTCATCACATAACAGTTCACCATACGTCCATGCTAAGGGAATCACAAGATTCAACACAAGTATTTCTCAAATTCACAACTACTCAACTAGCATGACTTTAATATCACCATCTCCATATATCAAAACAATTATCAAGTATCAAACTTCTCAAAGTATTCAACACACTCATAAGAGAGTTTTATTATTAATCTTGCATACCGAGCATATTAGGATTTTAAGCAAATTACCATGCTATTAAGACACTCAAAATAATCTAAGTGAAGCATGAGAGATCAATAGTTTCTATAAAACAAATCCACCACCGTGCTCTAAAATATATAAGTGAAGCACTAGAGCAAAATTATATAACTCAAAAGATATAAGCGAAGCACATAGAGTATTCTAACAAATTCCAAATCATGTATGGCTCTCTCAAAAGGTGTGTACAGCAAGGATGATTGTGGTAAAATAACAAGCAAAGACTCAAATCATACAAGACGCTCCAAGCAAAACACATATCATGTGGTAAATAAAAATATAGCTCCATGTAAAGTTACCGATAGAAGTAGACGAAAGAGGGGATGCCTTCCAGGGCATCCCCAAGATTTGGCTTTTAGGCGTCCTTAGATTATCTTGGGGGTTCCATGGGCATACCCAAGCTTAGGCTCTTGCCACTCCTTGTTCCATAATCCATCAAATCTTTACCCAAAACTTGAAAACTTCACAACACAAAACTTAAAGTAGAAAATCTCGTGAGCTCCGTTAGCGAAAGAAAACAAAAGACCACTTCAAGGTACTGTAATTAACTCATTATTTATTTATATGGGTGTTATACCTACTGTATTCCAACTTCTCTATGGTTTATAAACTATTTTACTAGCCATAGATACATCAAAATAAGCAAACAACACACGAAAAACAGAATCTGTCAAAAACAGAACAGTCTGTAGTAATCTGTAGCTAGCGCAAGATCTGGAACCCCAAAAATTATAAAATAAATTTATTGACGTGAAGGATTTATCTATTAATCATCTGCAAAATAATTAACTAAATATCACTTTCCAAATAAAAATGACAGCAGTTCTCGTGAGAGCTAAAATTTCTGCTTTTACAGCAAGTTCAACAAGACTTTCCCCAAGTCTTCCCAACGGTTCTACTTGGCACAAACACTAATTAAACACAAAAAACACAACCAAAACAGAGGCTAGATAATTTCTTTATTACTAAATAGGATCAAAAATCAAGGAATAAAAATACAATTGGGTTGCCTCCCATCAAGCGCTTTCGTTTAACGCCCCTAGCTAGGCATAACATGCAAGAATAGATCTAGGTATTGCCATCTTTGGTAGGAATCCATAAGTGGCTCTCATAATAGATTCATAAGGTAGTTTAATTTTATTTCTAGGAAAGTGTTCCATGCCTTTCCTTAATGGAAATTGGAATCTAATATTTCATTCCTTCATATCAATAATTGCACCAATCGTTCTAAGGAAAGGTCTACCAAGAATAATAGGACATGAAGGATTGCAATCTATGTCAAGAACAATAAAATCTACAGGCACATAATTCCTATTTGCAACAATAAGAACATCATTAATTCTTCCCATAGGTTTCTTAATAGTGGAATCCGCAAGGTGTGAGTTTAGAGAGTAATCATCAAAATAACGGAAACCTAACAAATCACACAAAGTCTTTGGAATCGTGGAAACACTAGCACCCAAATCACATAAAGCATGGCATTCATGATCTTTAATTTTAATTTTAATAGTTGGTTCCCACTCATCATAAAGTTTTTTAGGGATAGAAACTTTCCAATTCAAGTTTTTCTTCATAAGATTGCATCAAGGCATCAACGATATGTTTAGTAAACGCTTTATTTTGACTATAAGCGTGAGGAGAATTTAGCACAGGTTGCAACAAGGAAACACAATAAATCAAAGAGAAATTTTCATAGTTAAATTCCTTGAAATCCATAATAGTGGGTTTAGCAACATCTCGGGTTTTAATTTCTTCAATCCCACTTTTATCAAATTTGGCATCAAGATCAAAAGATTCAGAATTCTTGGAACGCCTTCTAGGTAAAGGTGGATCATATTCAGTCCCATCATTATCAAGATTCAAATTGCAAAACAAAGATTTAATAGGGGACTCATCAATATTTTTTAGATCTTCATCATTATTTCCATAGGAACTAGAAGAACACGCTTTTATAAAGGCATCTTTCTTAGCACGCATCCTAGCGGTTCTTTCTTTGCACTCATCAATGGAAATTCTCATGGCTTTGAGAGACTCATTGATATCATGCTTAGGTGGAATAGATCTAAGTTTCAAAGAATCAACATCGAGAGCAATTCTATCAACATTCCTAGCCAAATCATCAAACTTAAGTAATTTTTATTAAATCATAGCATTAAAATTCTTTTGCAAAGTAATAAATTATTTAATATTAGAATCAAAATCAGAAGGCATCTCATTATAATTTCCATAAGAATTGTTGTAGGAATTACCATAATTATTAGAGGGATTACTAGGATAAGGCCTAGGATTAAAATTTCCTCTATACGCGTTGTTACCAAAATTGTTCGTACCAACAAAATTCACATCCATAGATTCATTATTATTCTCAATCAAAGTAGACAAGGGCATATCATTAGGATCAGAAGAAACACTCTTATTAGCAAATAATTTCATAAGTTCATCCATCTTTCCACTCAAAACATTAATTTCTTCTATTGCATGCACCTTTTTATTAGTAGATCTTTCAGTATGCCATTGAGAATAATTAACCATAATATTATCTAGGAGTTTAGTAGCTTCTCCTAAAGTGATTTCCATAAAAGTGCCTCCCGCGGCCGAATCTAAAAGATTTCTAGAAGTAAAATTCAATCCGGCATAAAAAATTTGTATAATCATCCATAAATTTAAACCATGAGTAGGGCAATTACGTATCATTAATTTCATTCTTTCCCAAGCTTGTGCAACATGTTCATGATCAAGTTGCTAAAAATTCATAATATCGTTTCTAAGAGAGATGATCTTAGCGGGAGGAAAATACTTAGAGATAAAAGCATCTTTGCACTTGTTCCATGAATCAATACTATTTTTAGGCAAAGACGAAAACCAAGCTTTAGCACGATCTCTAAGTGAAAAAGGAAATAGATTCAATTTAACAATATCATTATCCACATCTTTCTTCTTTCGCATGTCACACAAATAAAAAGCTATTTAGATGGGTAGCGGCATCTTCACTAGGAAGGCCGGAGAACGGATCTTTCATAACAAGATTCAGTAAAGCAGCATTAATTTCACAAGATTCAGCATCGGTAAGAGGAGCAATCGGAGTGCTAATAAAATCATTGTTGTTGGTATTGCTCAAGTCACACAATTTAGTATTATCTTGAGCCATCGTGACAAGCAAGCAAACTAACACACAAGCAAACAAAAAGCAAGCAGACAAAAGGAGGCAAATAGAGAAAGAGAGGGAGGATAGAGAGAGAGGGAAAATAAAACGGCAAGGGTGAAGTGGGGGAGAGGAAAACGAGAGGCAAATGGAAAATAATGTAATGCGGGAGATAAGGGTATGTGATGGGTACTTTGTAATGCCCCAGATGTAACTTTCCCAATTTTGTACTCCAACTCTTGCCGTTTCCGGTGTTAAGTTATATTTATTTCTCGGGTTTGGGTCTTTGCCTCCGTGTGTTGTTTTCGTTTTCATGCATCTCATATCATGTCATCATGTGCATTGCATTTGCATACGTGTTCATCTCATGCATTCGAGCATTTTCCCCGTTGTCCGTTTTGCATTCCGGCGCTTCGTTCTCCTCTGGTGGTCATTTCTAGCTTTCTTTCGTGTGTGGGGATTAAACATTTCCGGATTGGACCGAGACTTGCCAAGCGGCCTTGGTTTACTACCGGTAGACCGCCTGTCAAGTTTCGTACCATTTGGACTTGGTTTGATACTCCAACGGTTAACCGAGGGACCGAAAAGGCCTCGTGTGTGTTGCAGCCCAACACCCCTCCAATTTGGCCCAAAATCCACCAAAATCTGCTCCATGTCCTAGAGCGTTCGATCACGATCGCGTGGCCGAAAACCGCACCTCATTTGGACTCTCCTAGCTCCACTTATGCCTATAAATAGAACCCCTTCGTTTTCGGATCTCTCTTCCGCACGAAACCCTAGCCAAAAAAAAGGATCTCTCCACGCCGGACGTGTCCGCCCGTCGCCGGACATGCCGCGCCGCCGCCCGCACCCAACCACGGGGCGCCACGTGTCGCCCGCCGCCGCCAACAGCCGCCG